>NW_025110225.1:293962-311298 GCF_011392965.1 Frieseomelitta varia | reverse complement strand
CCGGTTCGCGTCCCCAAACCCAGTGCATTCCAGGGATTCAATTCACACTCTTTAATCAATATCAAACTTTACTTTGAACTAGCTGCACTTCATTAACGTTGAAGGCAGCGAGCCACCGATCGGCACTCGTACGTCGAAGAAAAGAAAATACGTAGAACTAGATCGGCACGCTACACCCTGGTAATTTAACCCAAACCGCTACAATCGTCCATGATATTTCCATTTGAGGTATGCCACGAAACGAGAACATTTCTTTTCCCATCGCGTCTTTTCTCAACCACGAGAAGATAAGAAAAATCGAATACAATTTCGAATGCCTCGGGAATGATGAGTGAGTTGGGGGGGGGGGGGGGGGGGGGGGGGGGGGGGGGGGGGGGGGGGGGGGAGTTGAAATACGCGCGAAGATGGATCGAAAACGACGCTCGTAACGTCGGGGCTCAACTTTATGAATATTATTTTCCAGCAGATGTCCCCAACGATAGAAGCTCGTCGACGTTGTCGTCGCCGTCGACGTAATTAATGATGTCTCCGGGCAGGCGGAGGGGGTGGGTTCGCTGGCGAATTCGTCGAAAGAGGAGAAAGACGAGGAGGAGGAGGAGGAGGCAGAGTATTTCAGAGGTAAGTTTGGCCGGGCGGATCGACGATAAGGAACCGGGCAAAACCATCGTGGCTGGATGGTGAACGACAATACGCGAGAATTATCCCGGAATGACGGGGTAGTTTTAAAGGCAGGAAGCCGACATTAGCGCATTGATACCGCGCCTTCTGCCATCGTCCAGACCATTAATATTACTTAGTTTACGGGCAGAGTTCGCGGCGGGGATGGATGAATCCGTCGTTTCTCCTGTTTCCGCGATTCCATTTTCGGCCTCTCCAAGTTTTGAACGTTTCGTCGAAGTCGCGACGCATCGTCCGTAACGAAGACTGCGGATACGCGGTCGAAGTTATCCGACTTTTTCGAGGGCCGTGACTTCTGGCTTATGAGATTTAATTGTCCGAACTGGCGGAAAGACAAACGAGCCGGGCCAACTCTCGCGGCGGAATTCCGGTTTCCGATGTCACGGGATTCGCCGGGATTAGCGGCAACAAATCATCGGGATTAAAACGAGAACGGGGGCGCGCTGGATTTTGTGTCCCGGTTCGAAAGAAGGCGGAAAGAGAGAAACTATCGTAGCTTGGAAACGTAGGAATGAGAGAGAGAGAGAGAGAGAGAGAGAGGGCGGCAGGAAGGACGAGATTTCGGTAGGCGTGAGCTCCGTGAGCTTGTAAAATCAAAAGGACAAACAATTAATAACCCCGGTACCGACGATTAATCAGAATTTAACTCGCAGTTAAATACTCGGCTGGCATCAGGGGGGGTTGGAGGCGAGGCAGAGCCGACGCGGAACGCGTAGCCAGCCACGCTCGGAAGGGATACCGGCCGAGGGTACGGTGCACGCAGGATAAACAAAGGTTTACATCAGTGTCAGTCGCAACAAGTCCGAATTCGTCTAGGGATCTCGGCATGAATATTCACGGTGCTCGCTCGTCCGTCCCTTCCAGCCTCCGTGCCCGCCAATTCGAACCCCCCTATTTCTACCTCATCCTCCGCCACTTTCTCCTCCTCCACCACCACCACCACCTCCCTCCGTACCTTTCTGTTTCGCTCTGCACGGGTCCGCGACCATTTGCCACTCCCTGCGATATCCATCGAACCAGGCTACCAGTCAAAGGCTGAAATCACAATACGCGTTTGTCCGGTTGACGAAGTCGACTCGACCGGGAGCCGCTAAAGCAAATAGAACGAGACGGTTGGCTAGACAGAGAGAGAGAGAGAGAGAGAAAGGGAGAGATGAGAGAGAAGCGAGAGAGGTTGATCGCGGGGGTGAACGCGTGCGAGGGGCCGAGGAGAGAAGCGAGCCAATGGTCATTGCCTTTGAATTGGAAATTACGTTTCGGTCGGTCAAGTGTCGATTTTCACTCCCGTATTAACGGGTTCGAGACCTGGGGTCTTTCCTTTCTCTTCGCCTCGACCAACCAACGGCACAGCAGAGACCAGCAAACAGACAAAGGAGACCTACAGTCTCACCTACTACCGTAGTACTCGTAGGGATGGAAAGTTTCACTTTGTGCCCCCGTGAAACGACACAGAGAGAGAGAGAGAGAGAGAGAGAGAAAGCTGGTTTCAAGCTAAAGCTGCCACGGTAGCGTAAAAGGAACAACGAGGCTGTTGGGGGGCAACGCAGGACGCGCGAGTATTTCGCACAGCCAGTTGAATGATTTAATCCCCGAATGATGGACGGGCACGTCGTGACGATGATCTGCGTGCCGTGAAGTGACAAGTGGTTAGGATCACGGGGAAACCTCGGTGGCGGATGACGGTGGTGGCTGATGGCGCGCGATGGTCGATGTGCGCGGTGCGGTGCGGCGGATAGCCGAGGGTGGTCGCCGGTGGTCGACGTTGGTGTCGTATCGGTGACGGGACCGGGCTGCCGGTGGATGGATTTGAGGACGGTGGGAAGGAGGGTGCGGACGCTCGCACCGTACAAATCATGCAGGCATTACAGCGTCACGCCTGGACTCAACCTGTCGCGCGACCGGAAACTCGATGCCGACGGTAATGCTGATTTATCGGACGCGAAACGGTCGCGTGTTGCACCGGCCTACGTTTCCCGCGTCTCGCGGCTCATTTTTCTCGGCTCGCTGCGGAACAAACGCGACACGCAGCACCACCGAGACACACGGCACCAATCTCTCCCACCCAACCGGGTCTGTCACCTACTGGCGCGAAACGCCATGGTCGAGCCCCTTCGATGCCACTTTCTTTTCTTTTTTCCCTCGCCTCCCTTTTCTTTCTTTCGGGTAATCGCTTTGAATGGTTTCCTACCTTTCGAGATGTTTGACAATATCTTCGTAGGCAGCTCGGCAGTTTTCCCAAACCGTCCCGGACCTGTGGATCACAAAAAAAAGCGACACTTGAGATACGACGGTGGAAACGCAAAACGGGGAGACCGAGTGATCGCGAGATAGAAAAGTAACGTGGAAAAGTAACGAGGGACGAGGGACGCCGGTTGATAAGCGAAATCGGTTAATTATAAGCCTTGCCACGGTATATCCTCGAGGAAAGTGGATCCGCGGAGTTGATTAAGAGTCCTCCTCGTGCTGTCTCATCTTTCGTTTGTCCTTTGATTCGATCGTGTCTGTCCCGCGCCCGGAACGAAGGCGCTTTGATGTCGTTGATTAAAAAAGACGTCGTCGTTGGTCCCCAAGTTTCGGCTAATTTACCCGGTGTATCGACCGGGGGTTGAATATACTTGGAAGAAACGCCGAGTGAAGTCGAACGAAAAAACCGAAGAGGAGCGGATCGAGAGAAGGAGTCTGGTGGAGCGAATCAAGCTCGAACGATTCGTTGAAAAAGAGAAAAAAGGGGTGAAGAACCGTGGCACGGAGGACGGCTGGATCGGAAGTAAGTTGTTGTCGCGAAAGGCGGCCTGCGGCTCGCGTAAACCGGTCGAGCGTTGTGGCGAGCAACGGAAGGGCTCGGGGCTGAATTAGAGGGTGGCGATAGAGGGCAACGGTGCGCTGACGGCACGGTACGCCAGGATGGGGTTGCGTTGAATTAATCATATTCCGGTGTTTGTCGTGCCGCCCCCAGACGTAATCCGTCTTACCTCCCGATCTCTCTCGCTCCTCTGCCACGATAGATTTGCATTTTAATTAAAAGCAAAGCGCTGAAATCATAATGCGAAACGTGCGGCGCCGCCTTCGTCGCGTCATTATACACGTAGGCGCGTAGCCTCGGAAGGACACGACTTTTACTCCAACCGACAACACTGGCCACCCCTCCGCTCAAGACGAATCGACACGACTCCAACGTTCCTTCCACGATTCCAACGTTTCCATTCTATCGGAATACTGTAAAGTATCGCCTCGAATCGACGAAGAAGCGAACTGAACCGGTTAATAGCGAATAGAACGAGGCTAATTACGGTTGGCGGATGTAATCGAAAATTAAGGCGAGTCTCCGTATCCTCGAAAGCCCCTGTGGCTGAGACGAAGTTTCACGAAGGCGGGAGAACAGGGAGCACCACCAACGGTATCTATTAGAAACGCGTTAACAAATGCCTGGATTAGCTCAGAGACTATCCTCCGTCTTTCTCTCTCACACACACACACACACACACACACACACACACACACTCTCTCTCTCTCTCTCTCTCTCTCTTTCTGTAAGGAGAATCTTCCTCCGACAGACTGCGTCCTGACGCGTCTTCGTTTCTCCCTATTCGTGTCTCCCGCACGCAAGAACGACTAAACGAGGTCGCGTAATCCGCGATATACGTCTCGGGACCGCAACGCCTCGAGGATTTATCCGCTCTCGCTCTTCTCGATCCTGCGCTCCTGAACGAGACACGACGCGGCGGATGAATTAACGGAATTCCGCACAGAGTGGTAAAACGTGGCGAATTTTTTTGGCTGGGTTTGGCGCCGATCGTCGACAGACACGTACGACGAGCGGAAGAGAGAAGGACGACTCGGTTGAGGTCGCGAGTGTAACGCAAGCCGAGTAAACGACCTAGAAGGAACGCGATGCAGCCAAGGAAACGGACTTCGAACGGAGACCGCCACCGAGAGACGGAGGAGGCGAAAGAGGGAAGGAAAGATCAAGCAGTGTCGAGACCCCTCGGATTTCCACGGCTTCGCCGTCTCTTCAAATCCTCTTAAAGTTGTATTCTTTTGGCCTCGCTGGCCCTTCGTTACAACTACACCGGGACAAGACGAACGCTTCCGATCCCAACCAACGCGAGTTTCGAACCTCCGAAAAACTAGCCTGTCGTTTCGCACGAGATTCCAGCTGCTACACCTTGCCCGTCTTTCTATCGTCGTCGTGTTTCACCGCCTATATAGCTTTGCTCGTAATTTCGTTTATACGCGCGGACCAATTTCGAGAACGTTTCGTAGAGCTTACCTCGCGAGCGCCTCCATGTTCGACATGTTCGGGTTGACTTTGAGGCCCTGTTCGGCGCGCGCCTGAGCCTGCGCCTGCAGGTGATGCGGCAGACTAGCCGGCGACAGGATGGCAGTGTGCCCTGCACCTGGATGACCACCTAGTTGCATGAACTGCATGTGACTCAGGTGCGTTGGCGGGTGATTGTAGCCGTTTGCTAGCAGTGGCGACTTTTCCATCCTCGGCACGTCTGAAACGAGAAGCGAACAAACAGCTTTAACCACTTGTCTTACGATCTTCTTTTCAATTTTAAAGGCTGAGCGTTACTTACTGAAGTAACATTAATTTTGAGTATTTTAAAGTGTTGACACACCATGTATAATTTTTATTCATCAGCTTATTCAGTTCAATGAAGTTAAATTTAACATTTGAATTGAAATTTCACAGGTTTGCAATTTACTTCTTCTTTCAAGTTGAGACCTTGACTCGATACAAGTGAAGGAGTTAAACAGAGATAGAGAGACAGAGAGACTTACTGAAGTAACATTAATTTAGACACACTGTGCATAATTTTTATAAGCTTATTCAGTTCAATGAAGTTAAATTTAAAATTTGAATTAGAATTTCACAGGTTTGCAATTTACTTCTTCTTTCAAGTTGAAACCTAGACTTGTACCACGAGTACGACTCGATGTTACAAGTGAAGGGGTTAAACAGAAATAGAGAGACAGAGAGACTTACTGAAGTAACATTAATTTAGACACACTATGTATAATTTTTATTCATCAGCTTATATTCAGTTCAACGAAATTAAATTTAAAATTTGAATTGGAATTTCACAGGTTTGCAATTTACTTCTTCTTTCAAATTGAAACCTAGACTTGTACCACGAGCACGACTCGATGTGAAGAAATTAAACAGAGATAGAGAAACAGAGAGATTTACTGAAATAACATTAATTTAGAGTATTTGTGAGTATTTAATTTAGTGTCGACACACTATGTATAATTTTTATTCATCACCTTATTCAGTTTAATGAAATTAAATTTAAAATTTGAACTGGAATTTCACAGATTTGCAATTTACTTCTTCTTTCAAGTTGAGACTTTGATTTGTGCCACGAGTACGACTCGATGTTACAAGTGAAGAAATTAAACAGAGATAGAAAGACAGAGAGACTTACTGAAGCAACATTAATTTAGAGTAACTGCCGACACACTATGTATAATTTTTATTCATCAGCTTATTCAGTTCAACGAAATTAAACTTAAAATTTGAATTGGAATTTCACAGGTTTGCAATTTACTTCTTTCAAGTTGAGACCTAGACTTGTACCACGAGTACGACTCGATGTTACAAGTGAAGAAATTAAACAGAGATAGAGAGACTTACTGAAGTAACATTAATTTAGACACACTATGTATAATTTTTATTCATCAGCTTATTCAGTTCAACGAAATTAAATTTAAAATTTGAATTGGAATTTCACAGGTTTGCAATTTACTTCTTTCAAGTTTAGACCTAGACTTGTGCCACGAGTACGACTCGATGTTACAAGTGAAGGGATTAAACAGAGATAGAGAGACAGAGAGAGAGAGAGTATGGAACGACGGACGAGATCCCCGCAAATACTGTGTGTATATTTGCCGGGGGATTCACCGGGCAGGATTCTGCCGTTCCGGTGTTTCCAAACGGACCGTATATCTTCGTCAACCGGCACGCGTCACGATCTGGTTTAGGGGACGATCGCGACGACGACGTCGTATCGGCGTGTAAACTTCTACCGGTCGGTAGAGTCGGGTTGATTCGCAGGGGCGCGAAGCAACAACAACTTTGTACGAACGTTCGAGGCCCGACGATTATATCGAGAGGGCCCATTTTGGGATTCCAGTCGTGCAAAGATGACGTCGAAGATGATGCTATTGCGAGACCGAGATCGTGAGGATTCGTCGAGAAGGGGGACAGAACGGTGAGGTTATACGGTGCAATGGAAAGCGAGACCGAGAGGAGCAGAAAGATAGTGAGAAAGAGACAGGGAGCGGCGGCCAGGCAGAAAGGGGAGAAGGAGGTTGCCTCGATGGTAGGGGTAGAAAATGAGCGGTGCCTATTCATTACAAATTATCTAAATGGCAGTGATTTCGGCGGACCGGCTGGCCGTTTGACGAGTAAGTGGCGGGTTCGCTAGACAGTGACTGTCGATCGCGGTGTATGGCCGTTCGGCTCGCGATTGCCAGCGAAACGCCAGCGAGATCGTTTGACAACCACTGTGGGACCCGGCCCATGACCGGCCCTAAAATTGGACTTATTACAACTTATAGAGAGCGATTTGAACGCTCCGCTCAATAACATGCATTATCCCCAATCCATATGATTTAATGAAATCCCTCTAAACTCTCCACTTAGCCTCAGTACCTTCTCGCGCAGTACCCCTCTTTTTATTTTCCCTCCCTACGTGTGTACGCGCTCTTTCGTAGATTGCTACGTGTGTACCAACAGAGAGAACGAAACCGAACGGTGCGGTGTCACGGAGTGGGGGGGAATAGAGAGACGGAGAAGTAGCTACATGGTGGATGCGAGAGCGGGCGGAGAGCGAGAAAACGATCGAGAGGGCAGCGAGAAACAAAAAAAAAAAAAAGAGTAGGGCAGCGTGGAGAGGAAAGGGGCCGTGAACGAAGGGAATGGTCGGAGGGAGCAAGAGTGTCGTGGCACGTTCCGATCAGCCGAGATACTTCAAACGCACGTTCCCCTCGATTTTATAACTTCGACAGCGGGTATTTGTCGGTCGCGGTACGTTCGACCTTACCGAAATCTGGTGCAACGGTGCACGTCTCGCACTGTCCACACCGAACACCGGTATTCCACTGGGATTTTACCGTCGCGTGATTCAAGAGCAAACGAAATTTCTGGAGATCTTCCTTTCCTCGACAGCGAGGAGGAATGAGACGATGGCCGGCCAACTCGATCGCGGTGGCCTCCGCGATGGACGATAAAACACAATTTGAGCAAAAGACTGCGCTCCTATAACTTCCCACCCCTGGATCCCTGGACCCGCGCGCGGACGTATATACCGCCACCTCTTTGCCCCTCTCGTGGCTGATGAGGTGACAACCCATAATTATACAGACCGCTTTCTGTCTGGCCTGACTGCAGTGGCATGCGGAGGAGAGGCCTCCATCATCCTCCACCTCTTCCTCCTCATACTCGTCCGCCTTCTCCTCTCTCCCTTTCTTCGCCGTTCTTCTCGTTCTCTTCCACATTGTTCAATTTCTCTCTTCTCCGTCGTTCTCCCTTGCTCCTTCTCTCGCACCCCCCCGTGCATTCTCTCCCGCTTGTCCTTTCTTCGCTTTGTCTTTCTCCTCTCCCCCCCCCCTCCCCCCCTCCTTCCCGATCGTCGTATTCCCCGCCCGTATCTGCGGATCTCGCTTTTTCTCTCGTTACCCTTTATCCTTCTTTTTTTTTTTTTTTGCTCCTCTCATCCACGGCACGGTGTTTCTCATCCCACGGGGCCGAGAGATCCACCGAAAGCAGACGCTACTCCCTCGGACTTTGACTTGCGCGCCGCTTAATCACGATACACGTGTTCTCTTTGCATGTGTAACGCTCTCGTGAGACGTGGAGACGAAGGCGGAGAAGTGAAATCAGCAGTCGGACTTGGCGGTCGGAGGAAGAGGATTGCAAAGGTAAAGGCAAAGGCGAAGGCGAAGGGTGGAGGCGCAGGAGGCGAGTAGTCACCTCTACCCTCGTGCCGCGCGTCTCGTGCCCGTAGGAGAAGGACGACTGCGCTACTTCTTTTCTGGTGTTAATTACAAAACGCGAGAATAAATTGCCAAGCTAAACGAGTGCCCGGTATCCCTCTTCATCGCGACCTCGTCACGTCTGTTCTTTCTTCCAGCGCGGCCCTCCGCGACGGACAGATGAATGGAAGGCGAGCCGTCTGCACAGGTGGAATTTGTTATGCGTAGCGATCACGGCCGGCTATACTCTTTCTTTCTCTCTCTCCTCTCGTCACTATCGTTTCCATCTTTTGCTAAGCTCGACGAAAATTTATCCAGTTCCTTGCTGTCTATTTCCCGCATCATCGATGTGCGAGTATCTCGGGCTTCGAACGCACACGATCCCAACTTTCTTTCCCTTCTTTGTAGTTTTCCTTTCTTTTTCTTTTTTTTTTTTTTTTTTTCAGCCGCTGACAGTGACCGCACGGACATCGACAAACCGTTCGTTCTCCCTTTTGCTCGAGCGACCACCGAGACGAGGTATCGTGAAATTATTCGGAAAATTTGCCCTTTGTCCGCGAATCCTCGGCTTCCCGTCATTGTTCTTACCAAACGACGAAGAAATCCGACCAACTCCCTTTCTCCCTGTCTTTCACTCCCGATGCTCGACCACGGTCTCCGTTAACGCGCGTTATTTGCGCTTAGGTATGTATATGTTTACCCTCGACACCGACTCCCTCAAAACCCTTGGATTTAACCCTCGAACACCGACCCTCGAGGCTACGGCCGATGACATCGTGGCCCTTTAAGCACCTTCCGCGCCACCACTTCTTCGCCTATTCTTCATCCTACGTCTTCCTCTCTTTCCACTTCGGACGACGCCGAGTCCAATTCGTTTCTCTGGACATTCCCTGTCAATGTCGTCGTCGATTTCCGCTCCAAATCGGAAGCTGGATCCTCGGCGTACGCGCGGTTAGCCGGACCGCCGTGCACGTGCATCTCATCCAACATTGTTCGAGCGGCGTGTATTGGTACATAAACACGAGACGGGAAACACAGTTTCGCGCAGGAGGAATCCGGTTTTTCAAGTAATCGAGAGAGAGACTCGGAGCCGGGCTAGCAAGGCAAGCGGGCAGGCAAGCAGCTAGCCAGCCGAGCGAACAGGCGAGCAGGCGAGCAGGCAGGCAGACAGGCAGGCGGGCAGCCATCGAGCTCCCTGCGTCCAGTCTGGAAACAACCGAGAGGAGAGAATGGATGCCATCACTATGTATACCTCCTTCTCGCTCCTCCTTCCTTCCCTCATCCTCTTTCCTCGCTTTCCTCTTTCACCACACCCATTCTTCTTAATCGGTTGCCCGTATTGAGACGTAGATGTAGCTGTCTCGCACGAGTCCGCCAACTGCTTTCTTCCAATGCGTTTCCTTCGCGTCGTCGGGAAACCTCGGATCAAATCGGTCGGTAGTAGGGCAAAGAAATCGCAATAAAGACGAAATTGAAAGTCGAATGGTTTTTGTCCTACGATATCGAGACGATGTTATCTTACGAGCAAACGAAAATAGGATGAGGAATCGTAAAGACATGGTTGCGATCATTCTTGCGAAGCGTCGACCAACTCTTGGACAGTGCAGTTTCTTTTTTTTTCAAGAAAAGCCCCGATTTCACTCCTTCATCGCATCGGAGCTTTTTTTCGGGCTGGTTGCCTACCACGCGTCTCCCCGCGAAACAGCAGTTCAGTATTTGTTCTTCTGAGGTTCCTCTCCGGATACGAGCATCATTCCGAGGGCAGTAAACCTTTTGATATATAGTCGAAGGTTTTTAGAGTTCTGTCAGCCACGCCCACAATCAGCCTTAGTATTATTTACACTCCTCGTGGTTTATAGTCGGTTGTCTCGCATCTTCGTCCCCGCTGCACCTCCATCGCCGTTGCCCCCTTCACCCCGTCTTTTTTTACTCCTTTCGCGCTTCCTTTCTGCTCTTCCTTGCATCGTCGTCCGCCGTACTGCCTCTTCGACAACGTCATCGCCTCGATCCGCCTCGTCCTCGTCGCAAATTTCATTTCCGTTTTTTCTTCATCCTCCAAGTCAAGCTGCTCCTCGACATATTCCCTTCACGGCCGATCGTGAACGGAACGTCGATCGATTATGCTCGGCGTTCGATTCCGCGCAGCGTTTCGGGCAGCGTTCGCCGGCCAGTCGCGAATTTATAAAATTAGACAGCACCGCGCGAACTGTATCGTTCGCGAAATTATCTATTTCGGGCGAGCAGACGTACGCGATCGCATAGCCGCCGGCGGGCATTTTGGACTTTTCGGGGTCCGACACGCAACTCCACCCGGACAGAGAAGGACGCATATTTTATTTCGGAAATGATGATGATACGCACGAAACCTTCGGCTTTATCGTGCCAATCCGCCGCCGGTAAACTCCTTTCTCAGCAGTCTTTTTGCGAATCTTTCGCCCCGGTCACGAACAGTGGCGCCGCGCCGCTCATGTACAGGGTGTCCATAAAGTCTCTTTGCAATTTCAAAAATTTATTACGAAGGCAAATGAAAAGACAGATGAGTGGAACTTATTACAAAATGAGACGTATATATTTAAGTTTCTTTCGCTGTTTGCTGTAGCATACTCTCATCAATGGTGGCAATGACATCAGTTGATCTTTGGATCATTGATGTCCCGTACCTTTGTTCAATACACACGATATATCTTTGACGTAACCCCATGGGTGTCCACAAAGTCGTTTTACAATTTCAAAAATTTATTACAACGCCAATTGATGAGACATTTTCGTCAGATTTATTCCATGTACTCACTGGTTGTCAAAGTTATCACATTGGATTTTAGGTACTCTGATGATGAATAAGATACTGTTAAATAAACTCCTCTAAAAAATGGCTACTCCTCGAGAGAAGGCACAGTGTGTATCATGGTTTATTGAAATCAAATCGGATCCGCAGACTCAGCGAAACTTCAGAACTAAGTATGGAAGAGATCCACCGTTACGTCCATCAATTCGTGCATGATACAAGAAATTTATGGAGACAGCGACAGTGTTCGATAAAGGGAGAAGTGGACGACCAAGGACATCCGAGGAAAACATCGATCGTATAAAAAATCGAGTACCGTCTTGATGTGCAATCTCCGTGCAACTAATGGTGCTCATAGAAGTGTACTAAATGAAGCAGAAAAAACTTAAATACATACGTCTCGTTTTGTAACAATTTCCACTTATCTGTCATTTCATTTGCCTTTGTGATCGATTTGTCAAATTGTAAAGAGACTTTACGAACACCCCGTATTCTTTAGAAATCTTCCACGTTGCGAACTTTGTCTTTGCGAAGCGGCATTTTAATTCTCGCGACGCCGATGCATCATCCGACGGAGTTGTCCGAGAATTCTCCCGATATTGTTCGATGTCGTTTCGAATTTCGTCCGTGGCGTCGGCGATAAGCCGCAAGTTGCAACGTGACGTCCGAATCAATCAGCGAGGTTGTTATTTTTGAAACGAACGGGAATGGGATGGCGGCCGTGTGAGAAAAAGGGGGGCGAGAAGCGAGCCGTTTACATTCGGCAGCGATCGGCTGTTCGAAAAATCGATGCCGGGGCTAATCTGGAAAGTAAATCTTCCCCGCGGGCTAATCAAAACCGAGGATCGAGCCCGGGGCCCGCGCGTTTCTCGCAGGCCGCACATCTGCCCGTTGGCACGGCCCGTGAAGCTCGGCCAGTCCGCTCCTCCTGCCGGCTCGCCGGTCGATACTTTTTCACGTGCTCGTAACATCGGTTAATCCTCTGCATAAACATTGTATTGTGTTTCGCCGGGGATGCTCCCATTATATCATATTTTGTTATTAATATCTTCCGACTGGCTGGGCCCAGAAGCTGGTACGGGGCACTTTTGTGCACTCGCCGAAGGTAAACGTGCCCTGTTGCCTCTGGTGCTGGGGATCGAGCGAATCGAGTCGTTGTGGAGCGACGGAGAGAGACAAAAACAGAAAGAGAGAGAGAGAGAGAAAGAGGCAAAAGTGGAAGAGGGTGGAGAGAAAAAGGAGGACGAAAGAAAGCGAAAGAGAGGGAGGCGGCGCTCGATACCGGTTTCCTTTATCGCTCAATGCCTACCGGGATTTTGTATTATCCACGAACGCAAACTAGAAGCACAGCGTCAATTTCGCACGACCCTAAGCATTTCCGTTTAAATCCAGATCGCTCTGCTCCGAGTTTTGCTACAGTTCGGAGTTTACGATCCCTCCCCCACGGCCGCGCTGTTTCTGTTTCTCACTCACACATACTCTCTCTCTCTCTCTCTCTCTCTCTCTCTCTCTCTCTCTCTCACTCACTCGCTCGTATGCTCCGATTTCGTCATGCGGTTAAGCGTCCACGAAGTTTGTAGACAGGCGTTGTTGGTGCGTGTTGCACACGCCGCGCCGCACGAATATCGAGTGTCGAGCGATTTAAAGGCAGCCGTGTCCCGGCTGCAGGCCGAACGAGTGGCAGCGGCGCGCTCGCTGCCAGCGAGCTTTCAGCCCGAACGAGAACGGAAATGAAAAGAAAATAAATAGCGCGGCAAAAAACCGCGGCTCGTTTGCGTGGGTACACGCGTAACCAGGACCTTTGACATGTGCCCGTGTAAACGAGCAACCGGCCCGGTCGACCGCCCTCGAAAGTAGACATTTACCCCGTGTCGAGGGGGAGGTTTCACCGGCAGAAAACAAGCCGCGATCCGTGGTGTCGGTTTTCATTTCCCTCGCGCTCTTTTTTTTCCCCAATCGTTATTCTCCCTCCGTTCGTTTCGCCCCGTTTGTAGACGCGGAGCGCGTGTACGTGCTTGCCAGCTTGCTCGCTCGCTCGCTTGCTTGCGCGCGCGCAGGCAAGCACGCACGCGTCCATTCGTGTGCGTAGCTGCTTTTTTTTTTTTTTCTTCTTCTTTTTTCCCCCTCCAACCCTGTTGAGTTGGCCTGGTCCGTTGTTTCGCGCAGTTCCGCCGGTTTGTTGGTCACGAGGGCCGGCACGAGGCCCGTACAAATTATAAAAATACTCGAACGAGCGAGCTAGAGCGCCGCGCTATGCTCGCTCGCTCGAGGACAAAGCGGCCCGCTCGTTGATTCGCGAGTTAATTGAGCGGCGCGGCACTCGCCGGCCGCTAACGAGTAAATTGTTGACTACCACCATCGCCCCGGTACCGGGTGAACACCGACGGCCAACCAGCCAACCTGCCTCGCCCCTCCGCCAACATCCCCCCCCCCCTCCTTTCACCCCGTGAACCATCGCGCCGGAATGGCCGGCAAATTAGTACAGATTTTTGAAGCAATTAGCCTCGGTTTTAACCGCAGGAAATTGCCGTCACTCTCGTAAAAAGCGCGCGCACGCTCTTCTCTGCTCGTAAGCGACTCGCGACCCAGCGTAAATCCGCCTTTTCCAAGCTTCGTTCATCCTGACGTACACGCGTTGGCCACCGAGCCACGCGTATCCACATGTTACATACGTGCACGTGTACGTTCCGAAGCACGTTCGATCGAACATCGATCGACGCCGATTCGCGTCAGCGTCTCTCCGCGTGATAGATAGACCGATTAAACGGCGCGTCGAGCGCGGTAATTAAGTCGCGTTAAAACCGTGCATCGCCGCGCGTTTTACGACGCGCGTCAGCTTGTTCACGCGCGAGGGTTGGATCGCGGCAATCTTTTTATGCGCGAGTTATCGCAATTGTACGACCCATAACGCGTTTCTACGCAGTACGAACGTACGCAGTCGGTGGGGAGAATCGTGTGCCGCCCGATCGCGCGACGATTTCGCGTTTTTCACGCGGCAATGTCCCGGGGATGCGAGTAGTTTTCGAGCGTAAAAAGCAAACACGGTTCGTCCCGGTCAACTCCCCGCAGCGAGGCTGTGCCTATCTTTTTCCTCTGCCCCCCTCCCCCCGCGTCGACGTTTAACGTCTTCATTTAGTCGGTGCATGCGAGTGTTTCGTTACGAGGCAAAAAACCGGCGAAACGCGAAAATTCCTGACCCGGCTGATTTACGACGACGTGCCACGCAGAACGATGTTGCAGCAACGAACGGGTTTAATTCACCGGCGCGCCGCGTTTTGTTACTCTCTGCCGCGCGTGAAACTCGCTTCTCCCCCCTCCCCACAAGATCGGCCTTGTCGCCGTCCCGAATCTCACCTCCGCTTCGCGCCAGAGTAATCGTCCGCGATGGATGAGAAAATACACGGGGTAGAAAATCGTAACGGGGCTGTGAAACGAAAACATCGGTGCCGCGCGTCTCCCCCTTTGTCTCCTGTCGCGTAATAATCTCGCGGAACGTTATTATCGCTTTAATCGCGTGGATTATTTCACTTTCGTGTCGAATCTCTCGACCGCTTGGTTTTGGCTTCGGTCGCGCGCGTCCCTCGCGCTGCCACGACCCTCCGCTCGGCGCATTAATTTCTGACCGCAGCCTGAAAATTCCACGTTAAACCAGTGGTTCTCGTCGTTCGGTTCGCCAACGTCCATCCCCAAAATATACAAATCTTGAAGCTCGTCAATCACCATTGTAAACCGTTACGCGATCCGACTCCCGATGTTCCCGAGTAACCGAGGCTGGCTCTCCGAGCGTGTGAAAAATCATCGCTGCGAGAAAAGAGGTCTCCGAACCGGAGTGGAACGAAATGGAACGGAATAGAACGATCGATGGTGCGATATCGAAGCGACGTCGACCCCCTATTAACCGGGTTTTATTGGTACACGAGCCAGCCGCGTTGGCTGACCTACGACCGGCAACAGTTAATCAATGGTTTTATGAGCATTCGCTGGCCGGTACAGCGTCGTTGCAGCCGCGACTGACCGAACCACCCCAGCCACCCACTCGGGGTCGCCCCTCTCTTGTATCCGCCCGGACACCCACCACTCTTCCTCTTTCGTTCGCCCTTGCCTCCACCGATTCGCGAACCGCGACGCGTCACCCACGCGTTTATCTACGCGATCCACTGCTGTTTCCACGTGCCATCGATAGGTATATTTTCACCGTTCGATCAGAAACGGAACCCACTCAGAGTCTCTCTCTTTCTCTCTCTCTCTCTCTCTCTCTCTCTCTCTCTCTCTCTCTCTCTCCTCGGGGTGAAAAGAAGAGAAATTCGCGTTCGCCGCGTAAACGCGGATGCTTGGATAATTTACTTAGTTTGCGCATTAATATACGATTCGCCGTGCATTAGGTCATATAATATAAATAGCGGCCGGCCAATTTGATTAATGCTATTTCGGTAATCGATGCATTAAATAATTACCGGGGGCCGAAACGCGTACGAACGGCTCGACGTTAGCCGATAGTCATTAGTTTATTACGCAGCGTAGCCTAATAGTTCCAGCTTCGGGAATAGTTTCATCGAAAAACGATCGGGCCAAATGGAGAGAGCGAGCGGATATAGAAGCGGCGAATCCGACCGAAAGGTGCGAGCTATGCGGCTTCGCATCCACCGAAGAGAGAAATAAAGAGAGAGAGGGAGAGAGAGAGAGAGAGAGAGAGAGAGAGAGACTTTCTCGTGCACATCGTTAACCTAAAGCAACCCCCGCACGCGTTTACCCCTGCTTTGCTCTCTTTCTCTGCCTATCTCTCTATCTCCATCTCGAGTTGCCCGCTTCCTACCCTGCTCTCCCCCTCGGGCTATTTATTTTTCTCATGGGTTTTAATTTTGTAGAGACAACATAGATGCGTATCGGGCCGTCCTGGCTGTACCGAGCGTTTGCGTGCACGTATACACGGCCATTGTGCCGGCCATTGTGCCCGCTACGTCCCGAATGGATGTTACGCCGCCGCTATCGGGATCGGATCTCGCTCGTTGAGTTTATTAATTGCGTTATGGCAAGTGGCGCTCGCCTACCGGTCCAAATTGAAAAAAATCCCCCGTACGCGAGCCACTCGGCTCTCTCCCGGTACATACGTGTTGCACTCGCCTCTTGCACTCTCTCCTCCGTCTTTCTTCTCCGTGCTCTTCGTTCCCATCTTTCTTTCTTTCTTTTCTTTTTTTTTTTTTTTTTTTTTTACACTGTCGTCTCACCTCTGTTCTTTTTGCCTCGCAAACGAAGTAGAAGTCTCTCGTACTGGTAAATTGATATCGCAAGGGATGGTGTCAGAAAGATAACCTTCGATTCGAAAATCTTTGATAACTATCCACTTATTCGACGATCAGACGCGTATATATTCTTGTCACTTTCGTACCGTGTCACGTAAACGTACACACATTCCTTATTTTTTGTTCCAAGTTTTACAGAGTGTTGATATTGTTGACGTAAATATAATTATACACTGTTTTTTAAAGTACCTGTGGATATATTTATTCTAAACTGCACCAACAGCTAAACTCTTTCTTTTATACCCACGTTCCTTATTTTTTGTTCCAAGTTTTACAAAATGTTGATATTGTTGACGTAAATAATTATACTCTGTTTCTTATAGTATTTGTGGATATATTTATTTTATTCTAAACTGCTAAACTCTTTCTTTTATACTCACGTTCCTTATTTTTTATTCAAAGTTTTACAGAGTGTTGATATTGTTGACGTAAATATAATTATACTCTGTTTCTTAAAGTATTTGTGGATATATTTATTTTATTCTAAACTGCTAAACTCTTTCTTTTATACTCACGTTCCTTATTTTTTATTCAAAGTTTTACAGAGTGTTGATATTGTTGACGTAAATATAATTATACTCTGTTTCTTA
>NW_025110225.1:208085-293695 GCF_011392965.1 Frieseomelitta varia | reverse complement strand
AGTATTTGTGGATATATTTATTTTATTCTAAACTGCTAAACTCTTTCTTTTATACTCACGTTCCTTATTTTTTATTCAAAGTTTTACAGAGTGTTGATATTGTTGACCTAAATAATTATACTCTGTTTCTTAAGGTATTTGTGGATACATTTATTTTATTCTAAACTGCACCAACAGATAAACTCTTTCTTTTATACACGTGGTCGCGTGGTCGTGCACTTTGTTCTACTACTCTACGCTCTTTTGTCTTGTACTCTTTCTTTTGTTTCTTACTACCGTTATTGAAAGCGACACTGAATACTAATGTGTAGGTACGATGATGATAATTTATCTCAATCACCGTACTACAAATTGAAATAACAATTCCATATTTAATTTTAATAATTTATATAAAAATATTATCAATGTAACAAAATATATATTAACTAAAATATTTTTTATAAATAACTAATAATGAATAACGAATAATATGGTATATATATATATATATATATATATATATATATATATATATATATATATACATCTCCATGGTAATAGTTAATGAACTAACAATTTTCTATTGTTTATGAGTTTTATTAAGTTGGAGATGTCGGTTTATCGGGAACACACTTTCCGATTTAGTGAACATAGATAGCGTTGATTTCAATTCCGCGGAGGTTGTAGCGGCCGCTGCGAATGTACATTTTCACGCAGAGGGAAAACAACATGTCAGCGTTGATTGGAACGTTCCCGAGTGAAAAAGAGCAACTTCCACGAACGTTTGAGAAAAAAAAAAAGAGGCAGTGCAGCTGTTTACAGCGCGCGGAGATTAAAGACTGGCGACGAATACGCGACACAAGGATGTTTACGATTCCCATTTTACGAGGTTGTCGCGTAACAAGCGATATTCCCAAGCGGACAACGTTCCACGCGAGGCGAGGGCCCGGCATCCTTGGTACGAGAGCGCGGCCCGACGAAAGTTAAAAGGAGAAGGCTCGGCAACGGCCGCGGTGAGCGCGGCGATCAATCGTACCCAGAAGGGGGATCCAATCGTAAAATAATTATACAATTACCGCGGGCTCGTAATTAATTGCTCGCCGTTTCAACGTTTACCCCGGCTGCGAGTCGTGCAGCAGTGAAACTGTGCTCGTGCTCGCGCCCGCGCGCTCGTCCGCGTGGCATTAATTCATTAACGTTGCACCGTCAAACGTATTTGCCCGTAAAATTGAACGGCCGGCGTATTCGCGATTATTTGCTTAACCAATTTCCGAACGGCGATAGGCCGACGCTATTCCACGCGATTTTACGATCCGACTTTGCCGAGAGTTCACCTCTCTTTCGAAGAACGAATAACCGCTTCGAGAACGTTAATTAGCTACGGGCTTCTATTGTTTCTATCGGGCGAGATGTAGATGATCGAGAATCGACAACCAACGCGTCTCTGAACGATGAAGAAGAAGAAGATTTGTTGACGATGCGACGCGACGCGGAGAAACGGTCGGTTGTACGAGTATGCATCGATGCAATATCGACAACCGCTACCACGGGCCGCAACACGACGGTGCAGTTGCAGTTAATTTGCTCACTCCAAGTGTGTTTGATTCCCCTAATTAATTGATCGGTAGGGTCACCGTGGCACGGCGCGTATACGGATGGCAGTAATCAAGTGCGTGCCCCTGGTACCAGGGCTACGCGTTCGTACGCGTTTGCCTACGAGTGGGCTCGCCTGTTCCACGATTTCGTGCCTTTTTTTCACACTTTCGACGTTAATTTCTTTTAATTATACATATATACGCACCGACGTCCAGCGCAAGACATGCTTTTTAAGCACTTTCTTTGCACTCTTACGTCATGCTGGAGATGACGACACTAATTTACTCAAAAAACGCGTACGTTACGCTGCAGATGGTAACATTAAATAAACTGTAAAACACTATGTGGGGCATTCACACTCGGCAATAGTTTGCCAAGTTTTGTTAGTTTATCAGTACAATTTGTGGTTTATCAGTACAAGCCGTGCACGAAATTTTTTTTCACTTTACTTTAATTCATTTCTCTAAGAATAAATGCAAGTTTACATCCAGCAACATTCACAATAAATCGAGTGAAAGATATTTCTAACAGACGTGAATGAAATATAATCAAAGTGGAATTTACAGAATTCGTGCGGCTGAAAATTTTATAAATAATCCGCTTTCTTAAAGCTCCCTACTGTTGAAATGTAGTTATTATCCGTTAAATTAATTGCTTCCTGTTGATTGCTTACATTTTTTCTTCACCTTGCTTCATTCGGTCAATTCTACACCTACTTTCTACCATTTCTCGTATTTATTTTATTTCTCGTTTCGCGTCGATCACTTCTGTTCAATTTCATTATTAAGGAATCGCACGACGCTAGGAATTTTGCAATTGATAAATTTCGTTTGTCAATGATCAACCTATCCTTTTACACCATTCGTGAAAGCCTCCTCCCGATCATTTGCAATATTCTCGCCTCTTTTCGTTCACGGTCGTTGAACAACGTTCGAATAGCCGACGACATCGTGATGCAACGTTGTCGCGAAACTCGCGGCCTCTCCATAAAACGCGGCGTTATCGGGAGAAAGGAGGCGAAATACGGCGTGAAATACGAACATACTGTCTCGGGGATAGGCAACGAATGGCGCGGTCGTAACCGGAATCGTAAGCAGTCGTCGGTGAGGGCCGATCGATCGAGTGTCCCGGTCGCGTCGGCGATGCTTATGACGCGGCTTGTCGGACAAAAAGAAAGCGTAACGAGACTTACCCAAATGGCCGTTCTCGTAGTAATCCCCGTTGTCCATTCGGTGCTTCTTGAGCGAATGCTGGGGGTGGTGACCGGTCGCCGCAGCCAGGTGGCTGGTTGCGAGACTCAGACCGACGGAAGCTCTCTTCGGTGGTCTTCCTGGCCTGGAGCTGTACAGTGGTAGAGAGTTACTGCGGTTAGAGACACCTGTCATCGAGGTAACGTCTTACCCCGATCGTCGAGCTTACGACTGTCGTCGTAAGTGTTTCGATTGCATCGCGAGAAAAGACGTTCCCCGGGATAATTGTATCCAGGATAATTGGATCGATTAATCTACGACGAATATTTCGCGCGACACGTGACGCTGGTATCTTTTTTCATAGTGATCGGCCGGGTCCGTCTTTTCTCACGAATCGATCACTCTTCGGCCGGTCCCCCGGCTCCGATCTCGAGACCAACCGGTCTCGAAGGAAGAGAGGAAACGCTCGAATGGAGCTCGATGACCAAGTTCTGGTCGCTACGAATGTCAATTAGTCTCTATCTATGAACGTGACGACGTTTCGAGGACTGGTTCTCGGCTGGCTGTGGCCGAACGAAACTCACCTTCTCGCGGTCACGCGTGCTCTACGACATTGCCGCGATAAACTTAGCCGAGAGTGGAAGATAAAGGTACCAACACAGCCGGGATTTGCGTAACTTTTCGTATCGCGAAGGCTCGATTGTTCCGGGAGAGAATCCAGAAACTATTCTGCGACTGTCATTATCGACTCTCGCGAACGTTCGCTAAATCAGCGACGGTCAGGGAGAAAAAGGGTCTACGTGACGACTAGCCGTGAACAGTGTGCCGCAAGTTGCGCGAAAAAGCGTGGCAGTGTGCAGCGATCCACAGGAGTGGATGCTGCGGCTGGCAGAAACGTTCATTTTTCACAGGCGGCAGGCGCCGCGCCGCGTCAGAGGCGCTTCCTCATACACACACACACACACACACACACACACACACACATATACAGGGTGTACGCGTTAAGTTTCGTCACCAGTTTTTAGGCATTTCCGGTAGTACAATTAGAAAATGTTTCAAACAACATTTTTTTAGTATCTGATGGGCTACATGTTTCCATATTCCTAAATCTCAAAGAATGCTTTTTTACGTAGAAAAGTCAAGGTCACCTTGACTTTTTTTAAATGGCACCATATGTTTTTGACATCACAGGATTGTTGCCGATGTCGAGACGAATTCAACAGTGCTGTGAACTTTGAAATGACCTTAAACTATGATACAGAGCACCGCTCTGTGTATTAGACTTTTCGTTGTTGCTATAATTACAACGTCTCTGTTTACTTTCGTCGCTTCCCATATGACGTTTTGTACAAAATTTTCGAGTTTAAAGTCATTTCAAAGTCACAGTATGATACATCGTTGAATTCGTCTCGACATCAGCAACAATTCAGTGATATCAAGAACATACGGTGCCGTCTTAAAAAAGTCAAGGTGACCTTGACTTTTCTTAAATCTTTCTTGAGATTTAAGAATCCGGAAACACGTAGCCTATCAGATACTAAAACAATTTTGTCTGAAACATTTTTCAGTTCCACTACCGAAAATGCTTAAAAGCTGGTGACAAAACCTAACGCATATACAGGGTGTTTCGTAACTTGTGGAAGCTGATTATACGCCTAAAAATAATGAAAAAAAGTCATATAAATGTATGTCCTATCTGTCTTCGTTTATGAGACATAATGAATTTTCTGTTTTAATTACTTTTACAAAAGATGCTCGAAATGACCACTTTGCATTTGAAGACAAGCCTGCACGCGTCTTGTCATTCATCTGGTTACTCTCTCTATCATTCCTGATGTTTCTCGAATTTGTCGGAAGTCTCGCTCCATTCTATTTCGTAGTATTTCAGTATTTTCAATCGATGTTGCGTGTACAATAGATTTTAAATGTCCCCGCAAATGAAAATCTAATGGATTCAAATACGGAGAACGAGCAGACCATGCAATAGGACCTCCACCAATCCATTTATTTGCAAAGTGTTGATTTAAAAATTGCCTAGCCTCTCGGCTAAAATGCGGCGGAGCTCCATCGTGCATAAACCGCATACGAAGTCTAATATCGACTAGAACTTCCTCTAATATTTCGTGTAAACGCATGCTCAAAAAATCAACGTACTTTGTGCCTGTTAGTTCCTTATCAAGAAAAAAAAGGTCCAATTAAAAATTTATCAATTATTCCTGCCCATATGTTTAAACTAAACTGGTGTTGATGTCTTGAATGCACAATAACACATGGGTTTTCTTCATCCCAATTATGATTATTATGAAAATTGAATATACATCTCTGGTAAAATTAGCTTACTAGAGTCTGCTCTGTTTATAAAATTCATTCATATCTCATAAACAAAGACAGATAGGACATATATTTATATGACTTTTTTCATTATTTTTAGGCGTACAATCAGCTCCCGAAGTGGGTCCCACAACTTACGAAACACCCTGTATATACATATATGTACATGTATACATGGACATGTGATTCGAGCTTTTGCTTTCGCCAGGGAAATGTGCCTGAAACTCATTGCAGTAGGATCCTTTCTTTCTATATTCTCGATACAGAGACTATATTGTTCTAGCGATTCTCAACCGCGACTCCGATCGATCCTGCTGACTCCCGAGGACAGCCAGTCTCGTGCCGAAATCCGTTTCGAAAACCGATAATCTTGCTCGATCGACGGCGTCCTTTGTAGGCTGCAGCCCACTGGCGGCACAGCGTAAACGATTTCATTCGATGAGAGCGACGTCGACGAGAAGGGGGCGGATCGCAGCGTCGCGATGAAAATGGAGCAAAAGAGAGCGAACGAAAATTGAAGTGCCGCCGTGGACGAGGAAAAAGGAAGAGGAGAAGTCCTCCCAATATTATATATATATATATATATATATATATATATATATATATATATATATATATATATACATTCAGTGCTCCAAAGGCGGTTTCAACGAAACGCGCATTTCAACACGGGTTGAGGATCTCTGCCTGGTAAGCGAGCAATCTCATAGTAGTCAGGACAGATTTGTAAATCTAATTTTTCATCCCGTCTTTCTGCCAGCCCTCTCTCGCTTTGCCTCTTCACGTTTGCCCACGGTGTTCCTCGTCCTTGTTCCGCGTTCGACTCTACGCTCTCTTCCTCGCGTCTCCCGATCTCTCGATCTTCGTTCTTCGTTTCCCTGGCGCCCTCCCACTTTCCCACTCGTTCTCCGTTCTTCGTGCCTCTCGTTCGCGTTCTATCGTACTCTCGTCCTCTCTCGCCGTCTTCTTGCCCTCTCTGTCCCTCCACCTGTTCTCACGCACGAGATCTCCAGACGATTCTCAGACGGCCGGTTTATACGGCGTTGATCTCTTAAACCGCTTAGCTTCGGGTTACACCGAAAACAAGAACGCACTCTCAAACGCTTAGACCCGTATAATGCGTACTTGTTTGCGTACGAGTCTGCCGATGAAATGAGAAAAGCCTCGCTGTGAAAACGGACGCGCGTAACGACTCTGTCCAAGGTCCGCCAATCTGCGCTACAAATTTCGCGGATTCGATAACGTTGGAGATAAATTAGACCTAATCTCCCGCTCTATATGTTTTTTTTTTTTTTTTGCACAACGTAACTAGCAGCACCTAGTACGTTAGATGATAAAATAAACTGTCGGTCGTTGCTCTCTTGTTTTGAGAGTGACTGAATAAACATAGTACGCGTGTGATCTGTGAGCGCCGAATATCCAGAAAAATCCAACCCAAGTCCGTTGTAATTATAACAGATAAACGCGTGATGAATGAAAAAAAAAAAAGGTCCAGATGTGATCGTACGTGGAGTGCGTGAGAGAACCGAATGATCAGAAAACGATCGACCGGATATCGAGAAAGTGTGTTTACGAAACCGCCGTTGCACGATTTCGCGAGGATAAAAGGAGCAATCGTGACCGATCATTGGCTAAGAGATCGAGAAAGAGTAGGAGATCGGTAATCGGTCATTATTGCCGCAACGACGGAGCCCCGTAGCTACCAGACTTCGTTTCAAATCGGTGGAATTAATTCCCCTGCAAGCGAGACAGGATACCTTTGATACGTTGATCACGCCTGTTGGCGCCGACTTTTTCCTGCGTGCGCTTGAAAAATCTAGATGGTTATCAGTGACGGATTGCGGGCGCACATTTAACTGCTTCAGATCGCGATAAAAAAAACTACTGGAAACGAAGGAATTCCTCGAGACGCCGTAATCGTCGTAACGATCGAGCCGATCCGAACTACGGTTCGCGTATGAAATTTGTGGAAATTCAGATTGAAACTAACGGCAGTAGAATGGCACACAGCTACCCGTAAGATTATCGGCAATGTAATAGATAGAATTGAACGAAATCTATTGTTTATCGTTGAACTATACTATAGTATATACGAGAGTTAGACTCTTAACGCTCCTTGTACGTGTAATTGGAATACACTGGACGAGTTGCCGGCCGAAATAAATACGCCTACAACTCGCATCGAACCTGCCAGATAATCGATCCAGATCGATCGATTAGATACAAGTTTCGTTCGCGTTGCGCTCGATTCGCGTCCGGTCGTATATCGCGTGTGGGATTCGCGATGATCGCGCCAGGTGCTATCCTTTGATCCGATCATTCCCCGCCTTAATGAACGTTGGCACCGCAGAAGCGGCTCCTCGTCCGGCCGCTCGGTGAAAACGCGAAGAAAAAAATCCGGCGGCGCTGAAATCCACGAAGACGTACAAAGATATACGTCCGCGAGGGGAAATATTCGTTACAAACTTATCACATTCGCCATCGTTGAAACGATTCTCGATTGTTTGGGACGAAATCGTTGAAATTCGGCAGAAAGTAAGATGTCTGAGCAACGAGTGAGAATTATAAACAAACAGATGGAGAGGCAGAGAGAGAGAGAGAGAGAGAACGGAGTGGAGAGACGAGGACGGAATCGAGCGACTATAAATTGTCAATTTCGAAGTCAATTTGCCCGGGCTTACCAATCGGCTGCCGGTTAATTTCAAGGTGAATTGTGTCCAATATGGGTATATTATTAATGGCCCGGCGAGGGATAGGGTGCACTCCAGAGCGGAGGGTTGCAACCCCGTTTTCGCGCACTGGCCAAATCTATCGCTCGGGGCCGGCGATCTGCTCTCTCGTATTCGGCATTCCGGGATTAAACGGTCTCTGATGTTGCGCTGCAGCCGGCAGTTGTCGACGCGTGTATACACGCGGTCGCATATGGGTTAAGCTCGCGAGGATCGAGCCTCGACCGCGACCGGAACACGATTCCAGGCCAAACGGCCACTGGTTCTCTCTCTCTCTCTCTCTCTCTCTCTCTTCCCTTTCGCTTCATACTCGCTCTTCGTTCCCTCCTCCGACTTCCGGATTTTCCTCGCGTTCGCTGCATCGTAGCGCGGAGTTCGTAGCCCAGGTCGTTTCACCGATCTCAGCACGCCGCTCGCCTCGACAAAGGAGCCACTGTTGCTTGTTAAACAACGCGCTATCTTTGAATTACGATGCTCGAGCGTTATCGCATCCTGCTACCGTTCTGCGCCGTCCAAACAAGCTCCCCGAAAACGCGGGAACCAGCAGGCCGTGCCCGAGCAGAAACGAGAACGCGCCGTACTTTTAAACGCTGCATTCTTTGCCGTGAGATCGTTTTACACGGTTTCAGTGTCCCGTCGCCGAGCGTGCGCGTTGCGTATACAGCGTCTGTCACGTTTCTCCTATTGTCTTCCAACGAACCACTAAAGGATGTCGCTCGATGAGCTCTCGTCGATCGACGGGCAAACATCTGCATCTGCATCAATCGCCCCGCACGCTGCTTTCGTATCAAGTACTTCCCCTGCCGGACAATGCGTGCTCGGATAATTTTAAGCAACGCGTCGCTACGGATCCGATGTCGACCGTTGTGTGGGAAAGAAACGCTTCGTGGCCGTGTGGAATACACACGTACGTGATTATTCGCGAATCCAACGATTCTCTCTCGCAATTGCTCGCACGTTGCATCATTCGGCGTGTGACGCGCTCGTAGTCGATTTATACGACCAGATTTCCTCGTACAGTCGCGCGAGATTCCACGTGCTTGTAACGCGGAACACTCTTTGGCGTAATTAAAAGAAAAAGAGAAAAACCTATAAACCGCTTAACGCGACGCCGCTCTCAGCGAACGTGAAATCGTAAAACGATATAACGAATAATACAAGGGTTCGTGGCTCATCGTCTAATCGCCAGTTTCGCGTTTACGTCTTTCCCCCGTGATGGTTTTTCTGGCCATTGGCGACCCGTTTCCCTTCTTTCATCATTGTGCGTCTGTACGCGCGCGACCGTGCGCGCGCATAGCGCGATCCTCATCCCCCGGATCTTTTTCGAAAAGTTGCGAGCGTCGAGTTGGGCGCGTCCCTCCCGTAAAGCGTCGTCGCGGGCAATTCCCGTCATAACAACGACTTCAATTTTCGTCAAAAGTCTTTCGACGTTATCGTCGTCGTCGACGCGGCCGCCCCGGCCTCTCCATTTTCTTCCATCCTTTCTTCCTTCCTCTTCTTCCCCTTCTTTTTTTCGTTTCCTCTTTCTTTTTTTCGTTTCTGCCTCCGGGATCGATCCAGGCTCTTTCGATTTCTCGCTTTATAAACTCGATTGCCCAGGCTGAAATCGAAGAAAACGGGCGAACGGCATTTTCCAAATTATAAATTTTTACGAGGGCTCGGGCGCCAAGAGAGAGTAGTTCCTCCTCTCTTTCTCTATTATTTCCTTTTCACCGGGCCGAATCCCCGCGCTTCATTCTCCCTTCCCTCTCTCTGTAGATCGCGGCAATCCCGTCAGTCAGATTGGATTTGTCCGATTTCGCGCCCGGAGTGGAAAAGAACGTGCGAGGGTCTGAATGCGCGCGGTCGTATCCCTCTCTCTTCAACGCGCGTCCCCTCACTACTCGTACTCTCACTCTCTCTCTCTCTCTCTCTCTCTCGCTCTATCACGCTTTCTCCTTCCCTTTCTTCGTCTCTGTCTCTCAACCACCCTCGATATTATTCCTTTTCACGCTCGTTCTCGTTCCTCGAGCGGAGAAACAAAGAATCAGCCGGTTTACTGCTTGCTTCCTCGAGCCGGATCGAACGGCGGTAATACAGTCCATCGAAAAAGTTGCGTGAAATGGAGCAATAAGAGTGTCAGAAACGTCGCCATGGATCATATCTCTGGACTAACGTCGTTCGTTCTCTATATTCGTACGCTCTGGAAAGCGTTCGTCCCCGTTTGGAAAACATTCGGCGATTCGTCCGGAAGGAGAAAGGCACCGTGAACAAACGCGTGTCGTGCTTATTTTCCACGGATCTACTTTCATCGAACGGATCGTTCAGTAACGTGGAGAGTTTCACTGGTGAGTAAAATTGCCGCAAGTTGCTCTCGAGAATATTTCTCGCAAATGGACACTGTTCTGAGAGTTACTGTCCGAGAGCATCGCTCAACTGTCCGAGTGTCGCAAATGGACACAATATTATACTGGTCTCGAAACGGTTTCGAAATCCTGACAGTACTCTCGTGCGAATAATAACAAAGTGTGGTCAAAAAAGTGAATTATTGAACTAATTTCTTTTAATCTAAATTATTATATAATATATATATATTATATAATAATTTAAATATTATATATAAATATTATAATATTATATAATATTAAATTATATTAAATTATATTAATATAATAATTTAAATTGAACTCTTTTTTTTATGTTGATTTTTCTTTTTTCTTAAAATATTATGGGCAACTATGAAGGCGCACATTTTTTGCACCTCCATAGTGATGACATTGTCCACACTCGTGTTTTGAACGCCACAGTGAGTAGGACCAGAGACAATGAACTCTCAAATGGACACGGTTTTGAGAGTTCTATCGGATAACAAGTTCTCGGTCTCTTTCGGAGAGTGAAAATTCTCAAAGCTGCTCACAAATGAACACAACGTTTGAGAGTACTCTCGAGAATAACTCACGCGAGGCTTAACGCGGGAAAATATCAAAAAGTTGTTGCCGCTAAGGCATCCGAGTCTTAAGTAAATTTCTCAAACAACAACGCCGCGTATGCCGCGATATTTACGAGCGGCTATTAAGAGACGGAGAGAGAGAGAGAAGTAAGAGAAAGAAAAACTCCCCTCACGCGATGAGCCAGCATCGAGAGAGAGCATTTTCTAATAACCACGATGTTAAAGTTGGGGTGCGTAACACACAAAAGAAATCTTTCTCTTCCGTCGTGAGGGTGGGCCTCGGTAGACTTATCTTAGTAATATTGGATTAAAACTTATGCTTCTCTCGGTCGCAATACGTTATTTTTATTGCTCGCGGCTTTGCATAATATTCGTCTCAGGGGCAGTCCGCCTCTCTCTCTCTCTCTCTTCCTCGAACCGTGTTTGCTAAAACTCTCTCCTCGTTCCTCCTTCCGGTTTCCCCTTCTCATCCTGGCCGACCCATCTTCCAGGCTAATTTTAATTTCGATGCCACGCCGCGTTGGGGAACATTACGATTTCAGCGTCGCTCGTTTATTTATGTTTCGAGGCTAGGTGGGCCGCTTATTAGCCTGCTCGTTCGACGGAGGAGGCGCACCCGGGGGTGCTAAGGAAATTACCGAAATCGTCGCGACATCTGACTCGCGCCGAGAGGGCGAGACTTTTTCAGCGAGAGTTTCGACTGACTGATCCTCTCGTTGAGTCGACGAACGAGGAGACAAAGGCAAAGAGAACTCGCGGATCGCGCAGATGCGCGATTAATCGGAATACGAAGCGTGTAAGCGTGCGAGGCAGATGTCTCGAGGGCTCGTCCAGGATGAGGCAATATTTTTCCCGAAGCTGTTCGCGCCCGGGCTCGTGCGCCAATTTCAATTTCGAGACCCTTGTAAAGGTACCGAGCCAGTTTATTACCGGTGGCGCTTCGTTCTAGCTCGAGCACGCGATACCAATCGAATCTCACTTCTCGTCTCGCGAGTTACGTGTAAAAAAAAAATCGAGCTTTTTACGGGTCACCTATTCGGCAGTTGGGTCTCTCGGTGGCCACGAACGAAAGACGGCACTCACGTGGCGTGGATACAAGGATCCCATCGAGGCGACGCGACATTCCTTCACGCACGCGATACGTACTCGCTGTAATACCCGATAATGCCTCTATTTGCGCGTGGCAGACGAAACGCGGAGCACGCTCGACGTGCGTTACAGCCGCGTAATCCCGGCAATCTCGAGGACGTGGCCCAGTCTTGGGAACGAGTAATCCTGCCAATTTGGACCAAGGATTATCCAAGAGGAAGAGGGACAGAGAGGGTTGCGCGCACGATCGCGAAACTCGAAATAGACTCGAATATTCGCGAATCACTTCCAGCGAAAGACAAAGACTCCCGGGCGTCTTAGCGTTGACATTCCGTCCCTCCGTTTCCTTTGGCGAACGGGGGTGTCAAGCGGCGAGAAAACACCAACCGTTTTCGGTCGACTCGAATAAAATATGCCGACTCGTAAAGCGCCGGTGGTGGTCGATTTTTTGTCGATGAACACGAACAGAGAACGACCGAGGAAGCGGTATCTCTGATTTTAATATTTCTACGATAAATCTGCACCCAGGCCCTTTTTACGACTTACGATGAGATAAATAACAAACAGCCGCCAGTATCCGAACAGTATCCCTCCGCGAACAGTTTCTTTTACTCTCGGCTGTTCGAAGCGACTAGCCGGGCTTTTACGAGCGCGCTGCGATCAAACACGTCCGAACGGAACCACGTCCAGATCGAAATAATAAGCGCGATGCATAAACTCACGCCGACTTACGACTCGGAGCCGTTCCGTCACGGCCGTTCCTTCTCGAGGGCTGCGTATTTTACTTCGTCGTCTTGCCGAAGTGAACGTTAAAGAAAAGGCGATGAGAGGAGATCGGTCGTCGAAAACAATGGACAAAGTCGCGTTTTATCGGGCTCGCTCTTTGGCTCGCTTTCTTTTTTTTCTCGAAATGGAAACCGGACGACGAGCCACGACGTGAAACGATGATAACCTCGGGTACACCGTTGTCGTTTCGCGACAAGCACTAATTAATAACGTAATTAAGCCGAGGCCGTAACTCAACGCGAACGCGGCGCAGCGGCCCAGCCCGGGCAAGAATAATTAGGGAATTATTTTGTTTCCAAGAGGATCTGGAGATCCCATCGAGCGGACGCGACGCGGCAACGAGGGTTATTCGCCGAGGACAGCCCCCGCCCGCCGCGCCGAGCCGAGCCGAGCCGCGCGGCTAAATTATAATTAAATATCAAACGTTTGCAATTACCGGGTTGCACCTGCCGCGCCCGTTTCCGCCCCGAACGCTGTGCCAGCCAACGAATTTCGGTCTACGTAAACCGGTTGGCTGCCCCATTCCTATATATCCGTGTTCTCGATTCGCCACCGAAACCGAATTACCGAAACTATGCGCGTCCCTCGTCTTACTCGCCACCTATCCTTTGATTCACGAGGTTCCCTGATTATCGAGTAGTACAGTAGGATACTTGGGTCAGAGTGCCGCGAGCAGCGGCGAGTACGCGCGTGCACCGGGCGCATCGTGTCGACGATCGGGCGTTGTGTGCGTGAGGGTGTGCGGCCTCGGGCCTTCATCCAAGGAGCCGCAGAACGCGGACGACCAAGAGAGAGGACCGAGAGAGCGCGTGGACGTTGTCGGTTTGCGGTTGACCCGTGCCATGCCGCACTCCGATACCTCTGCGGTCGCAGCCACGCCGGCACAACCGGGCTACCACATCGCCAATAACGACGTCGACACGACCTCTAAGAATCCGCCGCTTTCTTCTTCTTCTTCTTCTTCTTCTTCTTCCCTCTATCGCGTTTCTCGAAATTTTCTTCAAACTTTCTCGAATCCTTTTGCTCTGCTTAATCGATCGAGAGAGATTCATTTGAATTTGAATTTAACCACTTGCGCTGGCAATTGAATCGCGGACCATAACGAGCGACCGAACCGTCTACAATAACTCGCCACTTTCATTTTCTTTTGAAAGCTCGGCAGTGTGACATCACTAGATAGAAATTGTTGAGAAGTAATAAACTTATCATTTGTTTCGCCTGGGTTGCGTTTAAATATAACCTAACACTGAGAGAAATGTTGCAATTTGGGACAAAAAAAAATCTCGACGCACGTCATTCCTCTTGCGCTGGCAACTGGTTCGCGGACCATAACGAGTGACCAAACCGTATACAATAATTCGTCTTTCTTTTTCTTTTGAACTCGTCGGTATGACGTCACTGAATAGAAATTGTTAAGAAGTAATAAACTTATCATTTCTTTTACTGGGTTACATTTAAATATACCTAAAACTGAGAGAAATGTTGCAATTTGTGACAAAAAGTTCTCGTGACGTGCGTGACACGTCATTCGAGCGCAAGAGGTTAAATAGATCAAAGTATTAAGTGATCAAACTTCGCCAGTGTGTCTTCTACGGATAGAAATAAGTGTTACATAAACATAGATCCGCAAATGTTTTATAAAAATATGAAATCTAAATAAATATCAAGTTTGTAATTAGCTTGAGCTGATTGTGTTCGATTTCTTTTCCTTAGCGATATTTACTATTTTTTGTATTCTTCCGTATTCTTACAATGACTTTCATTCGAACAAGTTTGTGTCAGTTTCCATTTACTATTTTTGTGGCGTTTTAGGACCTACCCTTTATATCTCTTTTTTTTTTAGATTTTTATTCGTAGGACATATTGGCGAAGCTTGATCACTTAAACCGCGGACACCCTGTATAGTCGACTGATCGCCAAAAGGACTCGGATGATCAACCGGTTCCGTAGCGGTGCGGAAACGAAACACTGGCTCAACCGCAGCAACAAGCAAAGGCATTCGATCAACGAAAGAATTGAACCGGTCGTGAGCGTCGCGCGCGCTAGTTTTGTTCGTGGTTGATCGCGCGAGGCGCAACGCCGTGTCCGGCGCTGGCCAAGCGGAAGGGAGAATCGTTCGAAGCGCGATCGCACGGAGAATTTTCGCGCCCTCTTATGGCCAGGCGATCGAGCAGAATTAGCGGAACGCTTCATCATCCTTCGAGGGACGACGAGTCGTCGAGGCTTGTTCTTTTTCTTCGATCGCCCGGCAAGATTTCGCGCTACCTTTCATACCATCCCTTTCTCATCGACACCCTCCATCCATCTCTCTATCCCCTCGTCGCCAACGAAATCTCGAACGAACGGTCCTCGGATCGTTTTGTTTGTTTGTTTGTTTCCTTTCGCCGAGTGCTGGAGCGACGAGCTCCGCCGCGCGTTTATCTCCGGCTCGGATCGGAAAGCGCGTGTATCGCGAGACGGCGTCCCGATGGGGTTAAGCGGTAACGTGGTTACTGCAGCCATCGATATCGCGTTTCAACTTCGGATTCATCCCTCGTATTATTCCGAGTTGCGAAAGTGATCGTCGGTATATAGAAACGGAGGGTGAGCCCGGGATGAGTCGGCAGAAGCGGCGGCGGCGGCGGAGGAGGAGGGACGGCGTTGGGGCGGCAACGAGCAAAAGAGAGTCGCTTTATCTTAATGCCAAAATCAAATCGGCTCTTGCATGGAATTAGAGACGGCATTACGAGCTATCAGCGCATATGCACCCTGCATCGGTGCAACCCCAGGCTTGGCCTGTTACCGACGAACTACGCCACCGTGCGCATCGTGGCACAATGCCGGGTCGAAGGGCGAGAACAATACACGTCGGGGGTAACACGAGAACCCCCGCGTATTCCCGGCAATATTCACCGGGACCCTCTTTCCTGCCAAGAATCTCGTGGAATGCGTCGACGAGCCACCGATCGGATTGCGCCTTGTTTTCTTCCGGTGTACGTTCTGTCAATCCTGTTGTTTTCAATCCTTCGTTTCTCGATTAGCATCGGCCGGCTTGCGCGGGTGTGATGGATACGACAAAACTACGCACTCCTTTCCTAACGAGGGGACGTCCTTGTTAACAAACACCAAAAAGACAGTTTTCTCTTCCCATTGTTCCCATGAATCGACGGGCACGACGAACGATTATACACGGTCGCGTTATAAACGCTGGGAAAAAAAAACGGAAATTCGAATAGCCGAGAGGACGGGAGTGGCGCCCGGGGGAATTCTCTCGCGAGGACCTCGACCAAGGCATCCCCGCCGACCTCTCGTCCATTTCCTCTGTCTACCCACCTTTCTCTTTCCCTTTCTACCTCTCTCTCTCTCTCTCTCTCGCTCTCTCTCTCTTCGACCGTATATTTTTTACCCCCGTCGCACCGCTCGCTTCCTTATAAACTAATTTCGTGCCGAGCGCCTCCCTGCTGTCGGCGCGCTCAGTGTCGAACAATTGAATTCTCTCTTTCCATTTACCTATCCGTTTGTATCAACATTTACATTTATATTTGAATAATGGGGAAAATAAAGAGGCCCGGCGTCGCCGTTTTCGCGTCCGACGATTCCGGGGCTCCTCGCTATTACATTTTTAAGCGTTCGTTTCCGAGCCCGCGGCACCAGCCATCCCTCGGCCAACGACAAACGAACAACCAAGGGGTAAAGAGATACAGTGAAAGAGAGAGAGAGAGAGAGAGAGAGATGGGGGAACGGTAGACGACGCGACTCTATTCTCTCGCGACACTCTGGGAATTCCACGAGTGACACTCGACGCGACGCTAACGCCTCGTATTAACATTTAGATAAAGCTTATGTTAATATTATTTCCTGCTGCCTCCTCCGAGTATCGGTCGAACCTAGTACCCTTTTCCCAAGAATGTCGTGTCGTTTGCGACACACCCTTTTCCTCCTTCTTTCCACCTTTTACGAGCCTTCGCAATCCCACCTCCGGCCACGTACCAGCTATCTGAACGCGAGCAAACTCGAACGCTGCGGGCGTTCCTCCGGCGCTGCGTCTCCAGCGTGCAATTTCGTCCGACGTCATCGCGCGCGCGAGACACAGAGAAGCAAAGTTTCTTTCGCGATACGCGATATACAAATACGTCGCTCTACGACACTACATCTTTTACTCACTCTTGAGACTCGAATTCTTCGAAAGATTCTTCAACCTCTTGCGCTGGAATGACGTGCCACGCACGACGAGAATTTTTTTTGTCCCGAATTGCAACATTTCTCTCAGTTTTAAGTACATTTAAATGTAACCCAGGTAAAAGAAATGATAAGTTTATTACTTTTTAACAATTTCTATCCAGTGATGTCATACCGACAAGTTCAAAAGAAAAAGAAAGCGACGAGTTATTGTATACGGTTTGGTCACTCGTTATGGTCCGCGAACCAGTTGCCAGCGCAAGAGGAATGACGTGCGTCGAGATTTTTTTTTTGTCCCAAATTGCAACATTTCTCTCAGTTTTAAGTATATTTAAATGTAACCCAGGTAAAAGAAATGACAAGTTTATTACTTTTTAATAATTTCTATCCAGTGATGTCATATCGATGAGTTCACAAGAAAAGGAAAGCGACGTATTATTGTATACGGTCACTCGTTATGGTCCGCAATCAATGCCAGCGCAAGGGGTTAATCGTTTATTGTTCTATAATCGCTTCGATCGACCGGAGGAAGTGGAAGAAACGTTAAAATCGTCAGAAATCGTAAAGATGAATACATACACGTGGAAGTAGTCGTCGCGAGTCGTTAGTACCAACGTTGATCCTCGATCGTGGGCCACCCTTTATGACCGAGGCGTGTCACTGGCCCTCGCGGCGGCATTACGCGCGAGCGTTAACCGATGATTTAACGACGCGTGGTGTGCCCGCGGATCCAAACGTCGTTGTTCTGCCGCTACGACTTAACCCGCTTAAACGCGCACACGTCGCGCTGGAAAATTGACAAGCCAGGTTTAAGCGTCCATGTTGACCGACCGTTCGTCTCTTTCAGATTGGCGTCGCGTGGATCGACGATAAAGGGCGCCTTCACTTACCTAACGTCTATCGGCGATAGTTACACACGCTCTTGATATTCTCGATGGAAAATATTTTCCCTCGTAAATCGATGTAAACAACAGTTTCGTGCAAAATTGAAACGGATTCAACACGAGAGCATGCTCGGCGATCGCAGTTATAGTCTAGTGCTTTTGGTAACTGCCATAAATTAATTATTAAAGGAAATGGCAACATAATTATACATAATTTCTTCCTTAGTGAATGGAACTGAAACGTGGACACCCGGAATGCTTGTTTTTGTTATTTTATAAATGGAACTTGTCGAAATTTGTTTCCACAACGGAATTATAAATGACACGGTTGACAATCTCCCGTCTATTAAATCTTATAAATTTTAATATATTGGCTCACTCAGTCAGAAATAATTGCCTGTTTCATTCACCGTTTTACTCGCCAAAGTTTGGTGAACACTGACCCATTAGCCAGAATTTGTAATAGTTTTAATAGCCGCAAATCAACAACGTACAAATATAGATCTCTCAATCTCATGCACTAGTACTGGCAATTATGTTTCTCGAAATGCTCGAGTCTACTTGAAACAAATTTATTCTGATGTATCATTTATCTACTATGCATTGTGGAAAGACTCTCTGCTGTAAGTAAATTAAATTAAACAAATGATAGAAAATCACCACCATAATATCACGTAATACATACTCCTGTGTCGGATGATAAGAGTTTCGCCGATTAATTGGCTAGTTGGCTTTTTTCTCGTGGCACGAGCTTCTTCGTCCATCGGACCGATTGCTGGCGAGACAAAAGGCAACTGCGTCCGATGACAACGATACTCGCTACACGAGAGATCGATAGCTATTACGCAACGATTTCGAGACTGCTTCGAGCAAATTTATTACGAAGCCGGAGGGAGAGAAGTCCGGTATTCTCCGGGGAACGCCGTACATCGATCGACGTAGCGCACTGGCTACGAAACTAATCGAGAGAACGCTCCGTGTATACGTGTATATACCGGGGACGATTTTTCCTGGAGGAGGCACTCGTGGCAGCCATTTTCGTCGAAATCGCGTGGAACGTTGTCGGAGCAGGGACACGAGAGAAGAGGGAAGAGAAGAAAGATACCGCGAGCTAGCAACGCGGCAACGACGTAGGGTTGTACGTTTACGAGGTAGCATATTTCTGGTAGTGTTCTGTTGTCGGTGGGCCACCCACCGCGATCTGAGCAGTCAAAATAGCAGCCGAAATCATAACGGCCGATTGTGTCCGTGCTCGGCACGGTGTTATGAAGCAGTAAACTACGTCTCTTTCCGTTTCACTCGACTCGTCTTCGATTCACCACCGCGTGTCCCTCGTGTACGAGATATACGAGTCCCGGGTCTCGTCTTATGGAATAATTTCGATGATTGGATGCGAGGGACGCGCTTTATTTCGCTTGACCATCTGTCTAGTTTCCCCCCCGGAACGGCGTTTCTCGTTTCGCGGTTCGTTGTGTTTCATTTCAATTTTTTTTTTTTTTTTCTTTTTACCGTGCCCCCGCGGTATATTCCGCGGTAACGTACACAGTCGTGGCTCTCCTCGATGCGAAATCAAAAATTGTACGGGACGATCGGGACGTGGAATTCGAGAAAACCACTTGCCGTGCAATCGCGTGACTGACAAACGTTTGCCGGTCCCCGTGCAGCGTTGAACCATGCGTTCTCGAAACGTCGCCTGACGACTGGAAACACCGCCGAATCCAATCCGATACGTACCTGCAACAGAAAGAAAGGAGCACGACGGGTGAGCGTGTGACATCAGGTAGTTTATGAAGCGATATTACAGTGATCAGTCGTTCGTAAGACGTACGATCGGAAATGGAGAAAGGGAAAAAAGGAGCGACTGACCGGTTGTCGTGGCCGAGCGCAAAAGGGAACAGCACGCGCGAGGATAGCCCGTGAACGAGAAAGAAAGAGAAAGAAAAACGAAACAATAGAACGAGGGAAGAAGAAAGGGCGTTGATTTGTGGAACAGGTTCTTCTAATTCCAACTCTTCCTCGCCTCTCGTTTTGAGAAGCGCGCGATGGTAGTAGCGTGGTTGGATCGATAAATCAGGATAGCATTAGGCGCCACTTCGTATTGGACTCGCGATCTCTTTCCTGCCGCCTTTCTTCCTCCCCCCCCCCCCCCCCCCCCCCCCCCCCCCCCCCGCCGGACCAAGCTTCCTCGCCAAGACGAGGCGAGTGCATGTGTGTGTGTGTGCACGTCCTGCGAGTCTCGGGGATTTATACGGGCAATATCGAGTCGGGATTAGCACGATCGGACGGACTCGAGTCATGCTCGCGGTCGATACCACGTGGCTATTAGTGTCAAAATAAAAATGTGGCCGCAATATATGGCGAGAACCGTAAGCCCTCTCTTATTGCCACGGCTGCGATGATAGAGAGACTCGACCGCGTGTTCTGTGCTCGCGCACGAACCATCGTGTCCAGAGGAAAAACGTTGGAAAAACGAAACGAAGCGAAGGGAAGAGGCGAGAAAAAAAGAAAAACTGGCCGCTCCGTCGTTTTTCCGTGTATTTTGCAACTTTCGCGTACCTGGTAATCGAGATATTTTCACGATTCGCCACCGTGAATCGCACGATAGTTGGCGTGCAACGCAGACGCGTGAAAGTAGGAGCTCCGAAAAAAAAAAAAAAAGAAAGGGGGAAAAAATCCAACCAGGCCGAGTCACCCCATCGTTTTCCTCCTAAATAAAGTGACCATGGATCAGGGGTGGCCAGTGCCTGGACCGAAAGACCCCGAGCGGCAATAAAACGCCCTTCGTCTCGTCGAGCTGTCGGAGAGGCCGCGCGAACCAGGCTCATAAAACTTAGAAACAATTGTCTTTTATCGTTTTGTTGTTATTTAATTTTCTCCCGAATTGGGCAATCGAGGCGACGAGCGTCGACACCTCGACGCTTCTAGCTCCTAAATAATTTACGAGTCCCAGCTACACCGACGCCGCGTCATCGTTTCGTCCCGTCCTTCACGAATTCGAGAAAATCCGCCAAGTGTACGTGCGTCTATCGCTCTGTCGCTTTTATCATCCGTACAGCGCGTTCAATCACGGACACGAATAATTCTTCGAGAGATCGGCGCTGGGTCTCGAAGACAAAAGCTGTACACCGGCTCGGCAAAACAAATCGTTTCAAGTGTCTGCCCTGTTAGAGAATGTCCCAGCGGTACGAGCTCTATTTTTATATCCGTTCGTGCAGGAAGTTGGCCCCGTAGGATGGGGGAGCCCCGTGTACACGAGGCCCCCAATGAAAATAATTATTAGCGTTAAGTGGACGTCGTTAACCGAGAGGAGACGGTTAGCCGTCGATGACAGACGTTAGAGCGGTTAGGTCGAATCACGCGCGCAACCAGCTTCGATGCATGAATCTGCGCTCAGCTCCGGCAGAGGATGCGGATCCATTGGCTGGAACAACTAGATTTCATTGCGTAATGCAACCTAGCGCGCGCCTCATTCCCGGTCGCCTCCATGTCCTCGTTCAACTTGCTCGTCCCGAGGACAATGCTTGGCCGGATCGACCAGTTCCTCTCCTGTCCATCGCGCAAATTGACCCCGTCTCTCGCCTTTCAAAAATACACTACACGCGAGTTCTAGTTTCCAATTTGATCGGGACCAGACGACGGGAGTACGAACAAGTTAACGCATTGTGGACGGGAGACGCGCTATTCGCGTCTTTCGTGCTTCAAAGGTTGCGGACAGTGACACCTCGTTTCAACGCGGATATATAAATTTTTCAAAAAGAAACGTTACTAGAGATATTTTCAGTTTTATTTTCATTTTAATTATTAATAAAATAATACACTTGTTAAATGCTGTACATTCTCTTGAGCCGTTTCATATCATACGTTAAATAATTCAAAAAATACGAGAAAATACAGACTATGTGCTTGTCAGAGCACACCGTGCTCAATGTGTTGCTATAAATATAAAATAAATAACCGTTAAAATCTAAAATACATAATAAATGGCATCTTAAATATTATTATAAAAAATATATATAGTAATATTTAGGAATATTTTGTCAATGTGAATTAAAGATGTGCATATATGTATGCATTGTACAAAGTTTCCTCGTTGCTGCAAAAATGTGTTGGGCCCTGGGAGCAAGTTGGACGCGCCGAGTGCGGTACGCAAAGTATTAAACGATCAGGACCGACTTGATCACGTTCGAGATCGCTCGAATCCGTCGCTAGCGAATGACCGTAATAAATAAATTCCATAGGGTGGCGAACGAACGAACGAACATTATGTACAACATATAAATAAACGGTTTATACCCGGGGTCTGGACGATTCTTCTCTCTCCTCGGTTCCTCTCTTCGCTCGTCTAGCTATATTTGAATTATGAATCGTAAAAGCTAGATCGGCAATCGAGTCGGACTCACTTCGGGGAAGGTTAAAAGCCACGGTGTTAACTCGCTCTCTGTAGGATAGTATTGACACTGTACTCTCTCTCTCTCTCTCTCTCTCTCTTTCTCTCTCTGCTACTCGTGTATGTATATACATACCTCGGATCCGACCACTCGAGTCGAGCACGGTCTATCTACTATTCTCGTGAACTACCGCTTCCACGAGGAACAGCGATCGCAAGGACGAGCATAGAAGAGGATGTTCTTCTCCTGCACTATTCTTTCTTTCTTTTTTTTTTTCTTTTTTTGCCTCGCGTTTCTGGAATCGAGATCTTTTACTCGATTTTCAGAATTACGCTCCTCACCGCGTCGACGGTTATTTTTCTTACTTCTCAATACCTGCTGCGTTTTTTCAGCCGCTGTTGGCCCGTTTGCGTTTCTCTAATGTCAGAATATATCTCAAGTTTGAAGAATCTTGATTTAAAATGTCCTTTTAAAGCTTCTAAATTCTTCAAACGAGAGAGTGAGATTGAAATATAAAACTCGAAACCGATCGTAGCAGAGTTAATGTTTCTGTTACGTTCAAAAGTGTTTCTCCTAAAAAATTGGTACGATTTAACCTCTTGCGCTAGTAATTGGTTCACGGACCATAACGAGTGACCGAACCGTATACAATAATTCGTCTTCTTTTTGAATTTATCGACACATCACTCGATAGAAATCACTAAGAAGTAATAAATTATATCTCAATATACTTAAAACTGCGAAAATATTGTAATTTTGGGCCAAATATTTTCGACGTGCGATCGACAATCCCGAATTCCGTAACACTTGAAAATCGAGATGGTTCGAACGATCTTCTCGTCGCGTCTCGCTGGAGAACCAACGCTTTTTTTTACCTGTGTTTCGCGAAAAAAAAGTCACAGGAGAACGGGCGCACCTGTCCCTTGCTCGTGTCGTTCGCTGGCGTTCGTTTTCGAAAGGAATGGCAGAAATCTGGTCCGGAAGCGCGGCAGGGTTGACACCTGTACCCTTGAGAACCAACTCGAGCCACACGGAGGTCTATTTGAACGGAAACACAGTCGGGATATCGCACACTGCTCCCACCATTGTGAGATGGCTTTGTAGTCTGGCACACTCACACGCGGCCAAGTCGCACGCACACACTCGACAACGGCCCTCTCTTTCCCTCCGCTTTTCCCTTCAGTCAGCCTTTCTTTCTCTCTTTATTTTTATCCTGCTTCGCTCGTTATTTATTATTCGCGGCGATGGCTATGCAAACGAGCAGCGAGGCGGGGACGCGCGGCACGGCGGGCCCCGTTGCTCCGTCTACCGGAAAAGCTATCGTGCCGCTTTAAAAATGGAATATCGCTCGTCTTCTCGCCATAGCTCCTGTTTTTTTTTTTTTTTTTTTCGAAATGAAACGACTAACAATAAGTCTGATCCGTCAACGAATTGGGAAGAAAAGAATAGAAACGACATACAGTGAACATACAGTTATTTTCTGTTTACACCACGTCGAAACATTCCACCGTTTTCTCGGATAGATACGTATTCATGTATGTATGTATGTATGTATGTATGTATGTATGTACATATCTGCTTTTCGTCCTGGAGCGACAGCGCTCTAGCGAGAGAGGAGAGACTTCTGGTCGAAAGAGATCGGCGCCACTCGAGCCCCCCAGTCTGGAGACTCGAGGCTGTCACTCGTTTGAAAATGATGCAGGCCCTTCGCGATAACGATATCTTTTACAGAGAGGCCGCTTTTCGGGGCCGCTGCGGGACGCGTCCAGCGGGCGCAGAACCAGCGTTCGAAACGATCCAGTTAGCGAGAGACAGAGGCTTCAAAGCGGAGAACTATCGAGCCTCTCTTTCCCTTTCCCTTCGTCTCTCCCCTCGCCCCGGAGATCTTTTATGGCTATTTTTCATGAGAATGATTTCGCGCGATACAGAAGCGCGAACTCTTTGTACGAGAAAAGAAGAAGAAGAAGAAGAAAAAAAACAAGACGCCGTGGCTCAGCATTTTTCCACGGTAACAAATTCATCACGGTGGTTATCTGGCCGGTGGGATCGGGGCGCCGCGCAATTCCGTATCATTCTTTCGACCGATGTAATTATCCTCGACACGCGGTACCGTACGTTGCATTTGTTATGCGCGTGCGTTCGTATATACGCGTCTCAACGAGGCTCGGCCAGCGGAACGCGTCGTTGCGCTCGGCCGCGGCGTGTTGTACCTCGGGCCCCTGTAGTCTAACTCGGCCAACGTACAACACGCACGTTGACGAGCAACGAAGACGGAGACAGCTCCCTGTCGCAAATATTTCCAAGTTTGTCCTCGTCCTATCTATCTCGTCACGGTCGGCAAAGCTGCCGCGACATGAGAACCGAATACGGAAAAGCCTCGACGAGAGTACTCGTCGGCAAGCGTGTCGTTGTTGCGAACAGGCCGGTACACGCGACAATGTACTCCGTTGTTTCCGCGTTGTAGCCTGCCTACTCCGAAGAGTCTCCCTCTCGACAGAAACTCGAGTGTTTCTTGCGTGTAGCCTGTGGCCACAGCGGGGGAAACTCGCCGCTCGCTCCGAGTGAATCTCCGAGAGAGAATCGCGCGGCGATCGACCAAAGATTCCGTAAGCTCGCCGCTCATCGCTGGCGTGTTCGCTACCGATCGATACGGACACGCCGACTCGACTCCGTCGCTCGTCCACCATCAACAAGGGTGGGAAAACGGCGTGCGAGCGCCAGATAGAGGAGATAAGAGAAAGAGGAGTACGTGTATTAACGCGATCGAGCTCGTAACGCTGAAATTACAGACAGGGCAATCGACGCGACGTAAAGCCGCGATGGACGTTGGCACGGCGATACGCGCGAGACTCGACAACCGTTCCTATATACCCATGCCGCCCGTGTCCCGAGAGTATTACGCGAAATGAAGCCGAGAAGATGGTCCGCCGCTAGCCTCGCTCTACGATACGATCCTCATCTCGACGAAGGAAAGAGCTTCGAAGATCCTCGCGGAAGGACTTAATCAACGGTCCGAGTGTTTATGATTTTTGTTATTGGTGTCGTATCTCGGGGATAGCTTCGCCGGATTTCGCGCACCCTTCGTCTTCGCCGGCTCCCTCCTGTCTCTCGTCTCCTCGTTTCTCCCTTTCCGAATCTCCGCGTGTTCTTTTTCTTTTTTCTTTTTTTTTTTTTCTTTCACCTATATATATACGTGGTTCGTTCCCTTCGATGGTTCGTTCGAATCACCGCTTCGCGCAACCTTCGCCCAGGCTTCGGATGAAGCCTGAAATTTAGGACGAAGCCCGGGGAATTTACTTGGAGAAACGAAGCTCCCCCAACCGTTCGAAGGACCGAGCGTAAAATCGTTCGCTCGTGTACCTACGACCGGAGTGTGTTTCGACCGCAAAACCGCTGTCGTTGACTTCTTCCCTGAACTGCACGAATTCCATTCGCGAGCAGTTTCCTCGAACGTTGCCGCGGACAGATCGAACAGGGACAGAAGGGCGGAGGAGGACGGGAAATCGAGAGGAAAGAATGGAACGAATCGAGCCAGCGCGAGGAGGAAGCACCAGTGACGATCGAAGCTCGTCGAGCGTGCAATCACGCGGATGGCTCGGCAAACATCTCCGCGTCCCTCCACGGCCGTGTTTTATTTTCTCTCCATCGGGAGGAAGAGAGAGGACGGAAGAAGGAGAGAGAAGTCCCTGTGGCGATCGGTCAGCCGCGCACACGGCTGTTACATATGTTGTCCATTTCGTGTTCAAACAGTACGGAAACCGACGGGAACGAGGAAACGTTTACCGCAGAAACGACCTCGACGATTCCGGTTCATAGCGCCCGGACTTTCTTCCTTCGTCTTCCATCCGCGCGTTTCGCGCATTTATCACGCACGCGTGTCTCAGATTTTTAATTAGAACGATCTTTAACTTTTATCGTGTCGAAGATTTATTTCTTGAATCCTACGTTTTTTTTTTCTTTTTTTTTTTTTTTGTCAGCGTCAATGTTGAGTACAGACACCGAAACTTGAAGATATTCTCTTCGTCATTGTCGATAAATCATTGTCAACGTCAAATAAATAGACTCTATCTTAAATTTAATCCTTCGTTAACCTTTCGCGTTGGAACGACTTGCCACGCGAATTTTTTGTCGCACAAGTGTAATATTTCCTCGGTTTTAAGTATATTTAAATAAAACAAAATAGGCAAAGCAAATGATAAATTTATTACTTCGCAATAATTTTTATTTAGTGATTAGCGATTATTGATTATCAACGAATTATTGTATACGGTTTGGTCACTCGTTATGGTCCGCAATCAGTTGCAAGCGGTTAATTTCCAAACAATCTTCGTTTATGCTATTCATCTTTTTTAATAACTTTTTCATTGGATGACTTGACATATTTGAGAATAAAACTCAGAAATGAAAAAAAAACCGGTGTAAACAACATATGACATATTAAATACTGAGTAAACAAGACTTATTCTCTTTTTCTCTAGCTTGATTGCTTTTTATTCCGATGTCTTCCCTAAGAGAACAAAATTCGTTTTATTTTAAGGCGAGTATTTTAAGAATTTTCGGTCTGCCTATTTATCGTATCTAGTAGTGACTTCTTCAGATAATGTATCAATTTCACGTGGCGGTGCTAGTCAAAAGCACAAAATACTCTGAACTTTTCATTTATAGCTTCATTTACAACGATCTGGACTTTAGTTCTACGAATTAATTTTAAATTAATTGACTAAATCAACTAATTAAATTTAAATAATTTTATGAAAGAGCGTTAATTTACCGACCGATTACAATAGATATAACCAGGTTATAGATGTTTCTCGTCGACAAAATCAATAAAAAACGAACGATAAAAATTGAAAAATTGATTAAGAATTCTCGTAACATAAGAATTGTGATAAAGTTATTAAATTTTCAAATAAAACTTAATTTTAAAATCGGCCATTTAATCCAGCGTGATACGTTTAGTGTTAATCACGACGTGTACATCTATTTCCGATCGACTGGTTCTCCTCTACTAAACGATATTGACTGGCCGAAGCCCGGGCCACGAAGACGTCGCTCGGAAACCTTGAAAACAAAGCTCGATCCGCGAGCAGCCGCATGACCGAAGCAATAGCTACGTGGCATCGGCGAGGTGAGAGGGTAAAGGAGAAACTGCTCAGGTGCGTGCATGCGTGCGTGCCTGCCGTCAGCGGTGCCTCTTGAACTCGTGTCAAGCCACTCCAATCGGAGAATATCGTAATCTCCGGACTGTACACGTTCGCGGGCCCCCTTACGTAATTCACATGTCTGGCAAGAGCGTGCTCGCGTGTACGAGAACCAAGGCTCGACCATAAGAGTTACACAGGGGCAAGTCGAGGATCGGCCGACACACGGACCAACACACACACACACACACACACATATACACGGAGGGAAGAGGAAACTGCGACTGCCCTTCGACCTCGCGAACGCCGCCGCATACACAAGGGTAATTCATACGAAAGTATGATTAATCGACCGTGTTTGCCTCTCGTTTTCACGAACCTCTCGTCCCCTCTCTTCTCTTTTAATACGCGAGACTCGTCACTGTTTTCGTCCCAGACGAATGGAATCGGACCTCCCGACGACCATCCGGCACGTCTCGAGCTAATTTGTCGAAATTGACGCGTTTGGATACATCACGCGGAGAGCCGTATATCTCTCTCCGTGATGAGTGTATCTTCGTAGCAACGTGTATCTTCCACGAAAGCAAAGCTTGGGAACCATCGTTGGAGCGCAGGTCCCTTCGACTGTAACGTGGCTTATTCGTTTCGAGATTTCGATTAGCCGTACAAGCAAGCAGAAGGCGAATAAATTCGAGGTATTCGTTGGGAAGCACGACGGAGCGTGTTGAAGCGGTTTCCTGTCCGCGCGGAACGCGGCTGGCGCACAGGGTTGTTCCAGGGGGCAAGAGAGGGCAAGAGGGTCGTGCAGTTGCCACGCAGTCTGACTGACAAGCTGACTTATGCAAATACAGCCTCGCTTCGCCCGGTAATCTGATCGTACGTACATACGTACCTACGTACGTGGCGAGCCTTTATTTCTCGATGGGATTTAAATTACCTGTAAGCCGAGCCGTTTTACGCTAATAATAATATAACGCCGACGACTTTATTGCCGCGTTGGCCCGCGTGCCGATCGAGCCGAATCGTCACCGTTAAATCCCATTACGGTTAATCACGCGCGGGGAGATCTTGGGGAAAACGTCGACGCGATCGTGGAAAATCGCGCAGGGCCAATTAGCTCTCGCAAACGACGACACCGAGTATCCGCGATAAAGCTCGGGGGTCTTTGCGAAAGTTTTTCTCAGCGTGGAATAGCCGGCAGCGTTGGCCGCGGCATTTACGACGAGCGATATACCCCATGGAACAGCGGACTACGAATGCTCGGCTACTTGGTAATAAAAGCGAAAGTGTGCGCGCGTCGTGACGAGGAGGACGAGACGTAAAGGCGTGGAGGGAAAAAGAGAGATAAAGGGTGTAGATGGTGAGGTAGAGAAAGAGGTGAGAGAGAGAGAGAGAGAGAGAGAGAGAGAGAGAGAGAGAGAGAGAGAGAGAGAGAGAGGATGGGCAAGAGGAACGCTCTATCTGTCCGATCTGCGGTCGTGTTGGCGCTCGTGCCGAACGCTGGCCCGCGCGCTCTCTTCCACGATAATAATTACGCCTGGGTAGTTGAGGGAACGCGCGACGCGGAAAGCCGCAACAAAAAGCTGGCGCATCCACTAGTTTTATTTTTTATGATTTCCGCGACGGGGCTCGCGCAACGCAGCCGGCCGCTGGCTGCCGGCAAAAAAGCCGATAATTGCGAAAATTCGCGATTACGCCGCGATTAAAAATTGGCGTAATTAACGCGCGTTCACGTTCCATCTTCTCACGACGACTTCTGCCGCGATTCATCCTGTCGTAAGTGTCGTCACGTCGTATGGAGTGCCTCATGGGTGATCAAACTCTGAGAAACTGTGTTCACGCGAAGAAACCTCGCGTTTCAGTTTCGCGTCGAGAGAAACACTGTGTGAATCAGTATCGATCGACCGGCCGGTATCGGCCGGGGAAACGGCCGCAAGCTTGGGTAACAACGTTACAGCGTAACGCTGTGTAATCGCGTCCCTTCTCCGAATTCCGCTTTAACTATCGGGTTCTTCGCGCGAGGCTCTCGATGAATCTCGAGTTAACTAACGCGACGACGGGTAATTAATCGAAAGAGCCCTCCTCTTGGACAGTGTCCGCGGTAGTCACCGTCACCGACAGAGAGAACCGACGCCGCGTGGCTCGTTTCCGTTGGTCACCTCCGGCTAATCATAGACCACGAATCCCGGTTCCCTTGGCACTCGGCTCCTCTTTCCTCTCACGTGCGTCGCTGTCCGCCCGCGCCAAGCCCGCCGTTAAGCCCGCACAAACCCGCTTCAACCCCGTACAAGGGTGTCTGATTGTAATTACTTTGCTCAAGTGCGGTAATTAAACTTCTCCGGTAGCTCGTGTGTCTGACGATCCCCTCCCCTCCCCTCCCTCTCCGCCGCCTCCTTCGTCACTGTATCTCCTCTGACCGTTACCCCCCGATAATCCTAGGCTCGATTACTTTTCTTTCCCCGTTATGGGAAAAGTGGAAGCTCGTTACACGCGTAGCCACGTAGTCCGGCCCCGTCCCTATTTACAGGACACCCGAGAACGAGATGGTGTCGCTTCGAGATCACGTACACTGGATCACGTTGTATACTGTTGTAGCCGTCGCGTCGTATCGTCGCGTTCACCGGTAGCCGTATCCACAGCGAAACGGATCTTGGAGTTTGGGTACTCGATGAAAAATTGCCTTCCGCCGTGCGTTCGTGCCCGACAGCTGTGTGCCGACGTCGAACTCGCGCTTATTATTCCCTCTACCGTTGACGCGTCGCCCAATAAAAGTGCGTCAAAACGAATCCAGATGAAAATAAAACAAAAAGAGCGACGAACGAGCAAAACGAGAGCAGCGCGGCGGGAAGGGACGCGGAGGGAGAGAGAGACAGCACGAGTCCCGAGACAGTGGATGCAAGGGAGAAAGTGACGGGGGCAGAAACGAGAGAGGGAATCGGCGGAGCGTTTCCTCGCTGGCAGAGAGTTTTCATCGGGTGTGCAACACTCTGACAGCTTATTCCACCGGTCTGCCCACCTCCTGAACTGCCAACTGCCAAATGCCACTGCGCATTGAATCCGAACAATCAGTGTGTCGGGATTGGAAAAGGCTCCGCGTCCGCGGCCGCGCGAGTCCTGTCAGAATACCGGATTAACGCGCCCTCGTAATACTCTGCCGGCGCGCGATGAAAATAGACCGATCGAATGTATTTCCCGGGTTGTTAAGTAACGAAATTACTCGCGGTTCGATCGTCCCCGTCAAATGCTTGAGATATCCTTTAAATAAAATCTAACGGTCTCAATTATCCGGCATCTTAAACTATGCGAAAGCAGTACGCTCATGCGTCAAAAAGTGTCTGTGCAGTTTAGCCAATAACGCAATGTTGAATTGCTGAAGAAATTTGCGTCATTCCGACTATATTACCACGGAAATATAAAACTGCGTAGAAAGAGAACATTGATATACACAACTGTTTTGAAATGAAAAAAAAAAAAAGCAATGTGTATTTCAACCTTATCAGTATGAGGTTTGTATCTATAATAACATACTATAATAAAATATTGTGAATGTATGTAACGTCTTTCTAATAGAGAAATTAATTATTTTTAAAGCTCGATCAAAAAATTGAAATATTGCTAATTTAATTATGATGTGGTGGTTATCAATTTCGATCAACGATGAGTTACATATTACAGCTGCGTTTACATAAGGCCACTATAATCAAAGAGAAATGGATTAGATATTCTTGATTGAACGATTAGAAATTATTTCAACTTAATTGACATTGTACGTACAAGAACGATTTTGAGCAATTTAATCTTCATTCATCCCTTGTGTCAATTTGACACATTCTTCTTATAAAATGTATTAAACAACTATTTCTGACACAGGTATATAACATATTTTTCTAACATATGTAACATACGTTCCGACATTTTTGATAACAAAATAGGCTATCAGAATTGTCTTCTAATTATTATTCCAATCATTATCAATTATCTAATTAATGCACCACTTCATCGAAGATGATATTGCAACATAATTACAACACACTCCAAATAATTAACCATGACATTAGATTATAAATATGTAATACAATATTATATTATATTACACGTAGTACATTACATTATAAATAACATTAAACGATTTTAACTATTTATTTGCCTCATCATTGCTGATTAATCCCTCGTCGTTGCGTCGACTGTATCAAATTAAGTTGAGAAAGTGAAGAACGAACGAGAATTGATCTTGATTGGACTAAAAAGTTGCGAAAACGTGAAACGAAGCTTATGCGCGGTTATGTCGACTTTAGTCGGATAAGTTAATTAGAATGCGTGTCTCTGATAAGTTAACGAGTTCCATCGAGTATCGAAGCTCGCAAGTGGAAGAGCGCCAGTTATCGATTGTTCGACCCCACTCGCCTCGTGGTCGTCTCGTCCTCCGAGCGTCCTTCCGTCTTCGCTTCGTGGCTGCGTCGACCTTGCGTCGACTGAACTCGAACGAGGAAGGAGAAACGTCGCCGTCGCGTGGCGTCGAGCACGCTCGAAACCGAAGAAAAGCAGGACCGACTAGGCAGGTGCGATTACGTGAAAGCGTGCGCATGCAACGCGCGGCAAAATGTCATTCCCGGTGCGCGCGGGCAAACAGAGCAACGGGAGTCAACCAGCCTTAACGGCCGGACACGCACGCGCTCGCGGACGCGTGCACCAACAAGCGAGCGCGTGTAGGCAGTTTTAAATGGACAGCTACTCGAATACCGCGCGCTCTTTGTCCCTAAGCGCCGTTCTCCACTTCCGCTCGCGTCATTTCGTCTCGACGCATCCTTCTTCTCGTCCTCTGCGACGACTTCGAATTGAATCCCATTCATAAGGGTTAAATTAATTTCAATAGCGACAATACGTTGCGTTTAACGCGATTCATTTTGGACGAACAGACGAAGGTCAACATGTACTTTAAAAAGAAGAAGCTGGCATTAGAATACTAGCACATAACTACAATTTTGGCAGTAAATGAGAATCATTTTTGGCCATAATCTGTATCTGCGTAATTCTCAAATGCTTCGTACTAGATTCTAATTGTAAGAGGACATATTTCAAAGTATAGTATTTAGGAACACATTTTTAAAACAGATAGCTATTTTTATCAATAACAATTCAACATTCCTGGTTCCAAGATTTCTGTCACAGATGTGAACGTTGGTTATTATGACATGTTACACTGTGTCAGATGTAAAACATTGAAAGCATTATATTTGTATTTATTAATCATCATTTGAAGAATTAAAATTGACTATGTTATAAATCGAAGGACTAAATGTGTAGCACAATGGCGGGAATCTTAAAAATTCTACACGAGGATCCAAGTGTCCCCTGTTGCCAACTCCTCGGCTCAGTGATCAGAATGATAACGTGGCGCTAGGAAAGAAGCTGCTGAATATGAAACGACACAGAATGCTACACAGCTCCATTCGTTCTAGAACATTTTTAAGAGGAAGTATCAAAGTCCTAATCTAACTATCCACGATACGTTATCTCAAAACGTTTCGAAAAGCATAGGCATAGCTGAAAGTAGCGAAGAGAGAAGGTACTTGAATGGAATTCATCAAGTATTTCCTACTCCTTTATTCATTTACGAAGTTTTTTTTTAAAGAATTATAAAGTACCGGCTCACGCGATTTTCGCATTAAGCTATAGAACTCTGAAATCCTACAGATTACTTCATACACCGTGGACACAATTCTTTTTTTTTTTTTTTTTTAGGCAGGTTCGACCAAACGAATTTCCTACTTTCCGCCGTTTCCCGCTCGTTCGCCAAAGCGACGTACCATTTTCAATAAATAATGGCGGCATTACAGCGGGCAATTTTCCCGGTAATCGCGAGCTCGTAGCGTTCAGCGAAATTAATAATGAGCCAGATATAAACGACAAACGCAATACTGTCACCGTTGCAGGAACATTGTTTCGAGTAATCGGCGAAAAAACCGATGCGAACGTCCAGGTGTGAACAACAGGCTTGGTGGAACGTGTAACAAGGGGGACACCTTATCATCGGTTATTATTCGACTGAAATCAATCGACGTGGACTCGGTTAGGACGAATGCAAACACTCGACAGCGCGTTTTATCGGCAGTTAATCGACCGAGTTTGAACACCGGTGAACGCTGCAAGTCGGGATATATTTAGCCGTAAGATATACAACGCGCTGGAACTTTTTCGCCCGCTGTTGCATCGCAGTGCAGCCGTATCACCTGTTGTCGATCTCTCACGACACCTGTAACCAGCGACAACTATGCCCGGGATGTATCGCTTCAACGAATCAGCAGATAAGTCGAATTATCGCCGATGTAATGACCATCGGCGATGCAACGTGCCACTGGTCGAATCGTTGGATCGATAAATTCGTTCGGCTCTTCCATTCTTTCCACACGCGATCGTTTCTCTACCTGGTGGATCGCGGCGACCAAAATCGTGGAATTCCCGCAGGGCTTTCCGATTCGAAACGTGACACGTGGCCGTTGACACGGTAGGCGGGCACCGATTGGAAATAGCCGTAAGGACAGTGTTCCGGCGGAAGGTCGCGGATCGTGCAAAGCTCTAAATCCAGGAAGGGACGGGGGGAAATCGATCGCACGACGCAACGCCACACCGGCGTCGATAGTTCCCGAAGGCTATCGGTCCGTTTCTCCGACGCCTGCCGCCGGGACGTTTATTATTTTAAGCGAGAGCCACGAGTCGAATAGGCTGTCGGTAGGTGTTAAATTAATATCGAGTGTTAAACGCGTCGTGTGAATCGGTCAGGTGGTCGAAAACCGTGTCGTCCCGAATTACCGGCAGCCAGTCGGCAACCTCGCCTTTCCTCAACCGTCGTCTCCCGATCGTCTCGAGCCCTTAATGAATTTCGTGATTAGGCGGTTTCATTGGGAACGACGTGGACGCGCACCGATGGGGCCGGTTAATCGACCGATTCCGCAATGGCAGCAGCGTTCTGCCGTCGTGTTTCTTCTTTCCTTTCGCGCGTTCGTTGCGTATTTATCGTTCGTTTATCGCGGGAAATTAGGTATCGGTTTTAGAAAGAAGGAACGACAATCCCGGCGACAAAGAACCTTACGAGAAGAAATAATCGATCTATCGCACGAGCAAGCCACGCGATGTGGTATACATTATTAATCGCTGTTACGAAGCTGTACGGCGTATCGAGCAGCGTTGATTAATCGGCGGCACGCTCGAGATTTTAATTAATCCTCGAGAGTGAAAGAGAGGAAAAGAGGTAGAGGTCGAGAGAGAGAGAGAGAGAGAGAGAGATAAAGAGAGAGAGAGAGAACAGGGAGAAGGCAAGGATCCCGCTCAGCAATCCGGACTTTCTCGTCGAAGAAATTACTTTGCCCTCGATACGGAGAAGCCGCGAAGCAGCGAGGCAGTCGGCAAACGAATCGGGAATCTCCCCCTCCTCCCCCCCCCCCTCTCTATACTTCCCTTCCTCTCGCCCCCTCGATTCCCGAAGGAACTCGAGACATCCTGGCTGCTACTGTTGCTGCTGCTGCTGCTGTTGCCGCTCTCTCGCTCCTCGTGCACGCTTCACCGAGTACCCGGCATTCCTCGACTTTCACGTGAATCTCTCGCGATCCGAAAACCAAGGGTTTGCCCCCTGCGATTAAGTTCCATCGCGGAGCCGTCGATCGAACGCGAAACGACTCTAACGGCAGTGAAGGAGCAAGCCCGATCGTCGGCGATCGGCCGGTAAAAAGTTCATTTTCCGTTCCGCCAAAGGGAAATATTCGTCGAAACGGACGATCGATTTTCGAAGCGGCGCGGCGCGGCGCGCGGCAGTTCCTCGGAAGCGTCGCAGACCCTCGGGGGCTCGCCGATGGCTAAAATAAGCGGGCAAGAAGCGGAGGAGGCGGAAAAGTATTCCTGGCAAATATTTCCGTTTTTTCGCTGGTAGCGCGCGGCAGCGATGGCGGCCAACGAAGGGGCGAGAATAGACTCGGAGATGGGGTGGGAGTTCTGATTTCATTAGGCCCGGTGTTATGCGATTAATTAAGTCGCGAGCTCCGGGAAAAATAAGAGTAAAAGCGGATCGATCTTTCTCTCTCTCCTCCTCGCACAATCTCGGTCCCCACCCTCCCGCCGTTACTACGCTCTCTCCTTCGTCTCGTCCCTGCCTGCTCGTTCTTTGCCCATCATTCTCTCTCTCTCTCTCTCTCTCTCTCTCTCTTTTCTCTCTCGTTCTATCCATAGCTACGATATGAATGAAAAAAGAAGGAAGCCATATTCCAGCGGGCCGAGAAAAAAATTACCCTGAAACGTATTTGTTCGAGGGATTCCAGAGATTTTCAGGCTGCTTCCAAGACGCTTTCTGTCTTCGCTATCCAAGCGAGTTGAGAAGAATGGCCGAGAGCATCCCAAATGCGAATGTTTCTCTTCATGACTTTCTCGCTCCCCGTCCCGCTCGTCGATGACGGAAATTCCGTCGTAACGATATCACACTAGTCCGGAACGGTGCGATATTAACGACGCGACCGTATTCGCTTTGTGAAGCGAACTATAACTGAATTTGGCCCCGTCATTTTATGCATCAGACTCGCCATGCCGGTATAACTGAATTCGATGGGTAACGCAATTACGCATCTTTGCCCGTGCAGATATACGTCGCGTTCTCTCTCTCTCTCTCTTTCTATATCTATCTCTCTCTCTCTCTCTCTCTCTCTCTCTCGATGTCGGCAAATGCCGCTCCCACACCTACGCGAGAGCACCATTAATTATTATATACGCTCATATAGCGTGTGTCAATGATATCCTTCCCCCCCTCTACGAATTTCGCCGCTACGATTGCCCACCTAGCTGGCAGATTGTCCGACCAAAAAATATATCGCAAAACCGCAATTTTTCCAGCCGCGGAGGAAAAAATTCGGCTTTCCCCGGAGCCGAACGGTTTTCCTTTCCATGGACGAGCCCAGCTGCCAAAGCTAGCTCGCCGGCACCCTACGCTTCCGCTTTATTTCGTTTACGATCGATCGTACCGTGCCAGGCCGCGTCCGCAAAATGCGTCCGCGGAATCGTATTGTCGCGCGACGATTCCTGCAAAAAGGGAGAACGAATGCTTTCTCGTTGCAGAGAGCCACAAACGGTTCGTTCCGACGGTGGTGCGCAAATGGTGCCGCTCGTGCAACCCCATGGGCGAGATGGATCGCAGCGACGCGACGTGCGTAACGCTGTGGCGGCACTCAATCAGAAGTCATAATAGATTTACCGCGGCCTAACGAAGACCCGATGAAAGGCTACTCGCCGAGATCGCGCCAGTGTCTCTCAACTGTCTATCGTATGATCGTATTCTCTCGTAGAAAAACGGGAGAACGCAGATGCTTTGCCAAGAGAAATACTTTGGTAGAAATACGACGAATCACCGATAAATCGGGTGGCTATTCATTGTGGACGGGGGAGGCGAATTCGCGTCTTTCAGTTTTCAACTGTTGCGAACGAAAGACGCTATTTTGCGTTGTACACGACCCAGGCGACGTTATAAATTTTTCAAGAAATAAGTGTGGAATGGGGAATTTTCTGGGAATAATTATAATAATTCACGATATCCATCAGGGAAATTGTTTCCTAACATACCACACTAAGAAACGTTACTAGAGGTATTTTCATTTTATTTTCATTTCAATTATTAATAAAATAATGCACTTGTTAAATGCTATACATTCTCCTGAACCGTTTGAATCATATATTAAATAATTCAGAAAATACGGGGAAATGCAGGCTGTATGTTTATCAGAGCATACTGTCCTCAATGGGTTAATATAAATATAAAATATATTGTTAGAAATAGTACAGAGCCGCCAATCTCCCGTTTCAAACGATTAACAGTTGTCTAGGCACCAAAAGACAATGTAACATCAATCTTTAGAGCCATCGGACAGAGCGCACCAACTCTACAGTATTGTACAAAAATAAATCATAGAAATAAAGATATTAAAAGCAACATAAATAATAGTTAACATTTATATTAATATATAATATAGTCATAATAAATAAATTCTTAAACATTACTATAACATTTTCACTGCGGCGCACTTTCGGAGCGAACCATCAGTATAGACGGCGCGATATTCTAATGTTAGGCGTTGCGACTAATATAATAGCGTATAGATACGCCTTTCTGTACCGTTCATGAACCGATTTGTGAAGCCGTATATATACGCCTTTAGCAGTGAAAGGGATAAAGAATATATAGTAATATTTAAGAATATTTAAGAATATTTTATCATGAATTAAAGAAGTGCACATATGCATTGTGCAAAGTTTCCTTGTTGCTCCAAAAATGTGACCTGGGAGAGCAGGTTGGGCACGCCGAGTGCGGTACGCAATGCGTTAAGAGGCAGAAAGAGTCGAGAGAGGAAATAGACGAGAGAGAAAGGACGAGAACGGTCCAGCGAGTGGACGCGTGGCTGGAACCACCGCCGTGGCTTCTCCGTCCTCCTCACGGTAATCCTCGGAAATGAAAAATGCCCCGCGGTTTTGAAAGGTTCCGTGGCGTTTCAAAGTCGGCGAGGGGCAGAAGGGTCGGCGGGAAGGGTGTGCCGGTGTCCCGACTCACCCTCGCCACTCGCGGACCGATCTCGCCGTGGAGCTACCGCTCCATTTACAGAAACTCCATCAAAGGGATACCGCGTGGCGTTGCGCTCTTCAAAGTTCACCAGCTGGAACTCTGGAGGCGCCGCGACTCTGTCGCGGCCAAGGGTGAAGTGGCGACGAAAGCTAATGACGCTGTGGCGACGACGGGCAAGAGGGTGGCCGTCTCTCTTCCCGAGCTTTACGCAGCAGCAGTCGGACAGGGAGCACAGCCGGAAAGCTGGAAAAAGGGAACGGCCGCGCTACTATGCCTCGCTCTCGCGGACATTTACCCGTGCCGCCACGGTAAATGAGTATTTGCCTTTGTGAATAAATAAAATGCATTACAAAGTTGCCGAGCCTCGCAGAGAGACGGACAGAGAGGGGGCGAGAAAGAGAAAGAGAAAGAGAGACGCCCGAGAACGTGGAAGGAGCATCCAGACGGTGGCTACGCTTGAAAACGCATCAGCCTCGAGAGCACTCGAGATAGAGAAGAAAAAAAATCCGACGGAGAATGCAAAGCTTTCGCGAGAATCTCCTTTCGGAAAGGGTGGAAGTCTGAAATTTCCAGGGAGGGAAGAAATCGAGCGAGTGTCTTGCGAGTACGATCGTCGTAATCGAATCGAAAACACTCGAAGGAGTGTTTAAAGAGCACGATGATTTCGTTAACGATCAACGTTGTGATATGTAAATATAGTAGATACGCAAGCACAGTATACATAGTATACGCAAACACGGTAGATAAGTTGCGACGAAGGCGATCGAGTTCAAAGCACAGAGCGGAATTAATCCCGGCGACGCGGAAATGTTTCGTGGTGCTTCGTTTTCGTGATCGGGACCAAGCTCGTCCAACTATGACGATGGTCGAGAAACGTGGCCGTAACGGAACGCGGAGCGAAGCTGGAACAACGATATGGAAGGGGAGCTCCCGGGGGGTGGAGATTGTAGAGCGAAGGTTAGAGAGCAGGGAGCAACATCTAAGACAATGAGATACGGGCCTTTGGAGTAATCCTCCGGCCTTCCTTGGCGTATCGACATTAATTCCCTTGCCCCCTGCTTTTAACCGGAACAGACGCACCCTATAATAGGCAAGTTGGAATCCAATCTGCAAGTTTGCAAATTCGATTCAGCCGTCTTGCGAGAAGAGCGCAGCTGCCTTCTGCCGTTCACGAGCGCCGACCGAAAACACGCGAATCTTTCCTAGTTCACGTGACGCCGAACTCTCTCCGACGTTATCCCGTGCGCAAGGATGTCTGATTCTCCATGGGTGATTCAAATCGCGTGCACCGTTTCGACTCGCCGCGTGACAATCGATTGAAAATCAATCGAAAAATATTATCTGTTTTTAACCATGCAAAACCATATGCGATGGAATTTGCGTCATCGTCGTCGATCGATGCAAGAAAAGTAGCAAAGACACAAGGTCGCACATTACAGAAATAATTATGTAAACACAAAGTCGAGTTTGTTCGTTCACAGTATTTATTTTAATCATTTAAGTATTTATTTTACTCCTCGAGATTTGGTGAAATTAATTCATTAACAACGACAGCAATCAAATAGACGATTCAGCAATACAGTCTACAGAGAATAGTCTACAGATTTCTCAAGTTTATGCACCAATAGTAACGTTAACTTTATATTCTTTTAAGTACATACACACTTGCGTTAACTTGATATATTATTACGTTTTCATTTATTTGTTTTTTCAAAATGTCTTCAAAGGAAATCCCTTTTACAAGTACAAAATATATAACATTATCAGTACATAATTCACAAAATGTCTGTTGGAACAGACATTAAAGTATTTTCTACTATCCTGTTAATCCAGCAACCTGACTTGATTCCAGGAATTGATTTACTAATTTATTAATAAAAATAACTCAGTAATCGACATGCAGGTACCTACCCATGCTAAACATATTATTGTTGTGATCAAATCTAGAGAACGATGAAAGTTGATCAGACTAGTAGACTCGATAATAATAATTTTATAAAGGAAAAAAATATCTGCAATATTTCTCCTTGTTAATATTAGAACAACCAAACTTGTCAACATGATGAATTTTAGAGTTTCTTTCTTTACAATTGCTTAAAAACTATGGATATTTTTGTCAAAGTTAATATTAATTTCTGCATAGACGGAAACGTAATTGTATAAATTTATTTGTTTTAATTATTATCATTTATATGTAGAATATTTTGACACGTATTAAAGCACTGTTGTTCTAGTGTTAAGCAAATGAATCACGATTGTGTCATAATTATAATCTGTAACAACGAATGCATTGGTATATAATGTTACATCATGATGTACAGGATATCCCGTAATGTGGAAGGTGATTTGAAGTGAAAAAAAACAAGTCGAAAGAAAGGAATAAAATTGTCTTGTTAAAGCCTCTGTTTTCGAGAAAATCGAGTTCGAAAATTTACTTGTACTTGAATTTAGTCAATTCCGTATTGGACAGGCGCGAACAATCGACACAAGAATATTCTACGTGCAAAAATAAATGAAAAATGTAGAATGAAGTTTTTTTTTTATTTAAGGCGTCATTTTCAAGGAAATTGGCTTCGAATATGTTTCGCTAGAAATTATTTTGCTGCACGTGTACTTGATAAATTTTCAAACTTGACTTTTTCGAAAACGAAACATCTTTCAAAGAGATTCTATTCACTTTACTGTGAAAGATTCATTTTACTTATTCGCATACATAAAACAGCCTCCTGTTAATTATTCTTTTCTGCCGTGTCTAAAATTAGGTATATAATACTTTGGTCAGGTGTAACGTGATAAATTTTTAAACTCGATTTTCTCGAAAACGAAGAATTTTAGAAAAGAATTTTACTCTCACTGTCTTCGACTCATTTTTTCACGTAAAATTACTTCTTACATGTACCTTACTTGTACAATTTCTCTACTATTTGTTCTATTGTTTGTCTGCAAGAGAGGTCCTCCCCGTAAATATTACAAATGAAATCAAGACTAAACGCATTAAATATATACTTTCTAAACGGAGGAATGTGAAAATGGGTGCTTCTTCGAGCGAGAATACTTTGCGCGACATCCGAAACATGGGCATGCACGTGCTGGAAGGAGAGAGAGAGAAGGAGAGTAGGATACGAGGGAGAGAAAGATCTTAGGAAGGTGCGTTAGGTTCCGTACCCGTACACCGGTATAGTCGTACATCGCTCAAATTAGATTCCTTAGCTCGAGGGACGTCGTAAGGCTTGACGTAAAGCCCGAATAATTCTCGACGAAAGGATGGTATGCCGTAGGTACGCGAGACGCAGCTGAGGGCAAGCTGATTCCACGAACGAGGAACGCATGTACGCGTACGTATATATCAACGGTGAGCCACAGTTTGTCAAGTGGAAAGTTTATTCGAGCAAATATACGTGACGCGGTAAAGGTAACGTTGTTTAACGTTCATCCGCTCCGCGAGACAGCGTACACACGGCGTTCGCCTCGTACCGGTAACCACCGCTCGAGCTGTGTTCGAGCGTTGGAAACGCGTCCACGTTTCGCGAGAGTAGCGACGGCAGCCAACGCGCCTTTTCTTTCGCAATCTGCCAGCGTGTAAACGAACACGCTCGATATATAATGGAAGCTGCGAGCGAGTCGGCGAACGAAATGGGAAAAGGACAACGTTAGTTCCCTCCCCGAAGGGGAAACGCTGAAAAGTTCGTCAGAGTTATTCTCGGGCTTCTTCGATGAGTCCTTGGCAAAGGGGAGGGAGAACGCACGAGGGCGGGCCTCCCCATTTCGTTCGCATAAACGCAATAATTCGCAGTACTCGAAGGGGTTGCGCGAGCGTGGCATGCGCGTAAATGTAGTTATAAATAAATCTAGGAGCTCTTAATGCTTGCCAGTGGCTCACGGAAGCGAGGTTGGGTGAAAAGCGAGACGAAGGGCAGATAGTGAGCGAGAGAAAGAGGAGAGTAAAGGGGGGGGGGGGGTAAAAGCGAAGAAAGCCACGGAGAAGCTGGAGAAGCAACGGGAGAAATGAGAAAAGGGTTCCAGAAGGGGGCCGAGGGCAGAGCGCGCGTGGCAAGGCTTTCCTTCGTTTGCCCGGTTATTTGGACCAGTTTCGCGATAGAGGTTCCCACGTCGCTGAGAAAACGGTCTTGCATTGAAAGAAACGCCCCGAAAGTTTTCCAAGAACACGGACGATATGTTAACGCGGTGCTAACGAGGCTAGTCGAGAACATGTTCTCTGGTCGCCGGTGTGTTCCGCGAGAAAGGAGATACGAATGCGTGCACACTCGCAAATGAGGACGATTGTGTGTCGGATGTTTCTTTTAATTCCCATTTCCCCCGCTCTCGTGGCCGACGATCTCGTTTGGATAAGAGTCTGCTGCATTACGGTGCATTCGCACGGTAGGCAAAGAACTCTTCACTTCGCACGCTCTCGGAAACGGTATTACAATTAATCGCCGTGAATCCCGTGGGTGCGAACCTGCGAATCTTCATCGCGCGGATACACGCGTACACAGCGCGTGCGTGAATGTATGTTCTTCGTAGCCGAGTGGAGGAAACGAGGCACGGTTCTTTCTTTTTTTTTTCTTTTTTTTTTTTTTGTTTGTTTCTATTTTCAGGCTGCTCCCATCGATTATCGAGAAACTCGCGAATTTGCTGCCGAATGCTTCGCCGTGATATACGCGTCGAGCCGTGTAAATTGCGATACCGCGATAAAGAAACTTTCTCGCCGGGGGGAACAAAGACCTTTTGTTCCGCGGCTCGTACGCAACCAGAGGTTCGTACAATCGTACTCGTAATTAAGAGGAGTCCGACGCCTCCATTCAAAGGATCGACGAAAATATGACGGGAGAAAATATGTTTCCTCCTCTTACCTTGAATCTTTCGATGGTTGCGCGAACAAACTAACGCCGACAGGCACGCACGCTGTACGCACGTCGACGTACGTGATAGCGTGGATCGAAGGGAATCACGAAAACACTCGTGGAAAAAAAACGGACGAACAAAATGGTACTTTGACTACGAGACGCGACTACGTCAAGCATGAAACACGACTGACTTCCCTTCTATCAGGCGCAGATCCGATCGTAAACGAAATTAATGCATCGCTGTGAAAAGCAACTTCTTCCTACGCGAGATCGACCTTCGATCGACGCGGCTGGCTCGACGGAGACGGAAAGTTTTCGCGCGAGTAACTTCGAGGATACGAAGAATATCCGTGGAACGTCGAAGGGTGCACCGGGTGAAATGAGTCGAGAAATTGTTCCGAAGGAATTTATCAATTTTCTTTGAGGGATTCTAATTGTACTAATTTGTCGAGAGCCACCAGCGATCTCGCGGAAACGTCGCTGGAAGGGAGCCACGGAATTCTATCGTTTAATCTCTCGGGCAAGGCTGTGCCTTTTCGTTCCAAAGGGAGTTGAGAGATAGAGAGAAGAGGAGAGGGGAAAGAGTCGATCGCGAAGTCGCAAGGCAACCGCGATAGGAAGCCAGCCTACCGTGAGAAACGAGCCTTTCTTCGGTCGTTTGATCTCCTCGGACTCCCCTAATTTTCTTGAAAATCCGGCTGCTTCGGGGCAGGCCGAATTCACCACGGCAAAACGGATCGATCGTCCGGCGAAATATGAAAAACAGAGCCGCGATCTCGTCGATCCTTGTCTCGCGCTATCGGCTCGATAAACTGGTATCCCGGCGTGTATCGAGTGTCTCGAGGAATTAACCTTGATCGGCTCGCTTCTCGCCGATGATAGTGAAACGAAAAGTACACGCGCGAATCGAAGGTAAATCTGACCAGTCTTTTCAAATCGAAGCACGGCTCGTGCTCCTACCGCGCTGGTTCCGAGGCCGGCCCGCCCACATCGCGGATACTTGCATGGTTACGTTACGAATTTATCGTGACTTATTATCTATACGAAGCCGGCGAGAACTCACGTTAACTAACTGCTTTTCCCTTTCCATCTCGTTGCGCTTCTTCCTTGCGAATTTCCGCCGCGACACCTCCGCCTCGCTATCGCTATCTTCTCGCTTCCTATATCGCTCGCTCGCGCTCGCGGTGCAAAACAAAAGAAGAAGAAAAAAAAAAAAAGAAAGAAAGATCGCTGACGAGTGGAGAACGCAAACAAGGCCAGGGTGAGATTTCGAAAACGTTTCGACGGTGTCCGGATTGAAGGAACATCTCGGGGGGCTGAGGTAGGTGAGAACGCGAAAGAAGAAGAGGAACGGGAACAAAGTCTAGCTGTCGGATATCGGCTCTCTTGGCTGTCGGCTGTCGACAATCGAAGACAGAGGAAGACAGAAGAGGTGGGTAGAGTGGGAGGGGGAGAGAGAGAGAGAGAGTGAGGGGGGCCAGAGAGAAGTAGGGAGAGACGTTGGAGAGAAAAGTCGGGAAAAGAATCGAGAGCTCCGGGCTGATATCAAAGCAAGGCAAACAATACGGCGAGATGCTGATGCGATTGTATTATGGCTAGTGGACCGGTGATCCATTGTCTCGTCACGTTCTACCCACTCGGTTCTTTTATCTCGATCCCCGTAATACTCGTATCTCGTCGTATCGAGTGAGCATCCATCGAAAGTAGCACGCTCGCGCGATCCTGCAGGGGTTCGTCGAACGTAACCGCGGACTCTCGCGAATCGAACGAAATGGCTCCTCTGTGTGGCTTTCCTCCTAGTTTCCTCTTCTCGTCCATCGAGCATCAGCCACTGTTCGTGCAGCTGAAACGTGGAGATGGCTCGCGCCGGAAAGAAAGGAAGGAAGGAAGAAAGAAAGAAAAGGAAGAATCGCGTTCGACGAACTCCGCGGCGAGGATCGGAACGTCGTTACGTTTCCGGCTTCTAGCAGGAGCGATCGAAGTTCGCTTGGTTCTGCTCGCGGAGATATGGATTAGCGCGCTTGTACGCGGCAATTAAGACGGAGGAAATCTCGGTGGAAAAAGAAGACGCGTGACGGCCGGGATAAAATAAATGAAACCGGCGCGAAAGCGAAATTGGATACACGGACAGGCAGAGAACGAGTCGCTGGTGAAATTTATTTGGTTTTCATTCAAATCGCCTCATCTCGCATTTATGTATTCCGTGATATTGCACTTTTTAAACTCGCCTGCTTTCATCGTACGCCCGTTGGATATTAAGACCCCCGAGTCCCGTGTATTAGTCGTATAAATTTACTCGGGAACGACGTTAGATTCGTTCCCGCCACGCCACGCCACACCACGCCACGCCATGCCATGCCACGCCACGCCACCGACACAACACCGTTTCCGAACCGTTTCTCTCCCTCGTCGTTGCTCTTCTTCGTCGCTGGTCCGTTTTCTTCGCGGTTCCACGACCGCGTCGACGGTATGCCAACAATTTGTATTAATTACGCTCGCCTCTACAGCTATTCCGTCGCTGGAAATTAACCGACGATTTTCCATCGAGTTCATGGGTTGTACGAACATGTGTCCTTTAATTGTACATTAATGAACTCGTGCTTCCTTTTCGATTTGCGCAATCGACGAGAACGAGCAGAAACTGGCTCAGCACCAGGCGGAGATCGCGAGATCGTTGACAGAGAGAATGGAGCGAAGCAGAGGAACAAAAAGGCCCGGAGGAACGAGAGAAACGTTAGGCAGGATTTCGGTCGGTCGATCGATCGGTCGACTACGAACTGGGAACGAAAATATTTTCCAACCGGGGATCAAACATCGGGGAACGCGCATCGTTGCGGAACCATTCGAACGAAAAGGTGAAAACGCGAAAAAAATGAAGAAGCCGTGGAAGTAGTGGGGCGAACGGAGGAAGTGCACGTGGCGGCACGAGCGAGAAACAACTTCCCTCCCGTTTCATTGTAAGCGTTGCTCGCGTTTTTAATCGACCCCCTCCAGCGTATACCCTGGAATTCCTTCGGTTAATTACGCGGATTTCCAATGGCGTCCAGACCTCGTGGAATTTTTACGATTGCCTGACTGCCAGCCCTTCCGCCGCTGCCAGCCAGGGATTTGTACGACTGAAATATTCGAGGGATTTAATTTTATAAATGACCAAGCTGTCCCTGCCACGAGCCCTCGGACCTACCACTCCATCCATCTTGCCCCTTGTACTTTCGCGCGTGGCTCTCGCGCTCGCAGCCAGAACGAAGCGAATACACGTCGTATCCCAGACACGCGGTCAACCTCGACTTCCTACACCCCTCCACCGAAAACCGATCGAAATCCCTGATTGTTTCGCAGTCGCGAGGCGTTTCACCGCGGACTCCGCCGCATCACCGAGCAAATTAGTCGACGTGCCTGCAACGGACAAAGCGGTGGAAACTGCGACGATAAATCGAAGTGGTGGACGGAAAAGTGGAGGAAAAGCAAGGAAAGAATTTCCATAAATTATTCAAGTCCCGTCCGACGGTGAAGAACCCAGCGCGTTCCCTCTCCATCGCGTCCTTCTACTACTCTTCCTCGCTACTCTACTCTTTTTCGCTAGACCATCTTCTTCTTTCCTTCTCTCCTTCTCCCGGCCCATTCTTCAACTCTCCTCTCCGACTGCCGCCGAGGACGGTTCGTTTCTTCGTCAAGCGGTCAAAGGGGAGGTCTAAGAACCTAATCTTTTCGTAAAAGGGTTTCCGGGAGCACCTGAGAACCCGATGGAAAAGTCTTCGCCGACACCCCCTAAATACTTAATTCCATTTTCGCCTAATTGGACAGTTTTATTAAGGGATGCATATTTCAGATGGCGTTTTTATTATGTCTATTGGGAGCGAGGCTACTCTCTCCTTCATCGGGCCCCTTCCCTCCGTCGGGTAAGACGAGACGGAGCGAGGATCAAGCAGGAGAAAAACGAACGCGAACCACCGGGAATTCTGTCAGGGGTTGAAAAAAAAAATTAGATTTCAACCCTTCGAAAAATATTAGCACGCCCGGGAAGAGCGGCGGGGATGGATGGAAAGTGCCGCGGATGAAACGGACCTTCGGGGGCCGATGCAAACTCGCAACCCTTCGCCGAGAGACAGCTTCCTTTCTTTCTCTCTGTCTTTCTTTCCACGTCTCTGGCTATTGTCTCAAGGATTAAAGGGCGACCGTCTAACGTTTCGAGAACAAACCACGGTCCTGTACTTCTCCCTTCCGTAATCTTTCTTCTCTCTTTGCGTGATACCCGTGGAGAGACAGTAGATTAATAATCAAAATGTTTCTCGAAGTTGGAGGTCAGATATTACGGTTGGTTTCGTACCGTCTAACAAGCGGGATGAAAAACGTTTAACGACGAACATCGTGAAACGAAAAAAAGAAGAAAACTTGGTGTTGTTCTGCGCCGGCGGAAAAGGGTAGAAAAGGACGGGAGTGAGATAAGGTGGCAGAAAGAGGCGGAGGGCTCGTATAAATTTTAATAAGCCTCATTCGCCGACCCTTTGAGCCCGGCGAAATGAACGAATTAAAAGTTTCTCTCGTTTTAGTGGTCTCGCGGTTGACATTTCGGCTCGTGCCGACGATCTCGCGGAATTACGCAACTTTCGTCGTTCCGAAAAACGCGCGGCCGGCCGGAGCAACCCCAAACCAGAATAATATCCGCCAGGAGCATCGTGAATTACGTATGTAAGTACGCGCCTGCGTGCGGCTAGCACGAGATTCGTTCAACGTTGATTCTTCGCGTCGCTCGAGGGGAACCCGCGACAATAAGATTCCCCGTCCCCTTTCTACGATTCTCATCGTACACGGGTATTTCAACCGAACAGAAGTAGACGAAGAAGGCCGAGGCACGTGTAACGCGTTCCCTCGTTAACCCCTTCGTGTACCGCGAACGCGAGCAACGCGCATCCTACCCTCCTTACTCCCAACGCGAATCGTCGGGGCGAGTCGAGGCAGCGAGTAAGATTTCAATTAAAACAACCCCCCGGCACGACGGGGGATTAGCGATACCAATCCGTTCCGTGGCGGGCGGCGAAGCCCCGGTTATGACACGGCATAAATATCAATGTAAATTACCTCCGTGCGTTAGACGCCAACAGCGAAGGAGATCGAGAAGACGTCCGCCTCTGACTACGCGTTCCGACCTTTATGAACGCAATCATCGCGCGATTTTGCATTTATGACGTTTAAATTGCTACCACCTACCGTCTTATTGGTATCACATCGCGTCGCGGGCTTTACTTGACGCTAACGGTCGAGTTAAAGGAAGGTTGGCGAGTGCCCGAAAATTTCAGGTATCCGAAAGCAAAAAGCTTGTGATATCGAAATAGAGTCAGGTAGTGCTTAGGTCGGGAACCTTAAAACATTACGTCGCCGGTCGAGTAACTTTCAATCGGATTTTATACTTACTCTTTCAAATGTGTAACTTAATAAAATCGATAGTTTTTTTCCTATTCCGTAAAATGAAGAAACGCCAACTTATTTTTAGAAAACATACTCTCCCGAAAAAGTAATATAATTTACAATTTACAATCAATCGAATACCCGAATATTATAGGTTTTAGGGTTTCTGACTCGACCTAAGTACTACCTGACCCGACTTTGAAATTTTCGGGTACCCCAGTATCACAAAACTTTCGGAACCTGACCCGAACCTCGGAAAATTACCCGAACCCGAAATGTCGAGTACCCGCCCACTCCTACAGGTAGTGCTTAGATCAAGTCAAGAACCTTAAAATCTATAACATTCGGGTATCCGAATATTACATCGGGGTTAGGGTGATCCTTCGGAGTTTTCACTTATTCTTTCTTCAATCTTTATTGGATTCAATTGCATTTACAGTATTACTGCCATTGTCAATGATAAAAAAATCAGATGTATTAAGAGTATTCAATCCGCATTTACTCAAAGACGTAATTAATGCAGTTTGTATGCGAATTCTGTTAAATGGATACTTGAATAATGATTTTCGATTGATTAAGTAAATTGTAAATTATATTACTTTTCGGAAAGGTATATTTTCTAAAAATAAGTTAGCGTTTCTTCATTTATGCGGAATAGAAAAAACTATCAGTTTTGTGTTAAGTTACGCAGCATTTGTTAAGGCATCACGAAAATGCTACATCGTCAGTAGACACAAACAGCCTTGAGTAGTTTTCGACGAAGAGTTCGGAAACAAAATGAAGACAGTTCTTTCTATTTCAGCGAAATTGAAGAAGTGACGATGCTTGCAAACGTTTCTAGTTCCACAACCGTGAGTAACACCAGCATCGTCGATACATAATAGTACTTACAGTACTTAGTACCGTCCAAGACGTTGCACTGTGCAGACATATTGTCAAATTGAGTGAAATAAAATTCTATTAGCCATTAAAATGTCGGACGTCAGTGATATTGAAGACCTCTACTATGCGCTGCCTAACCCAACTTCGATGTCGGGTATCCGAAATTTTCAGGTACCCGAGTATCACAAACTTTCGGGACCCGACCCGAACTTAAAATTTTCGGATACTCGCCCACCTTTAATTTCGTCAAAAAGGAACAGAGAGTACCACAAGTGTGTACGTACGTTCGAAAATACGTGTCGTGAACACGGACAAGATCTGCGCGCGTTCCCGATCTCCGCAGCACCGTGAAACGAAGAAGAATTTCTCGGAACGCGCGTGAAGCTCGTAGGAACGCGAGGGAAAATCGTCCTACGAAATCATAATTAACGGAATTATGTCGGGAGTAACTCGATATCTTTCCGAGTAGGCGGGTAGAAAGGGTGACGCGGGACGATCAAGGGCTGTGGAGAGAAAGGGGAGACGACGGGGCTTTCGAGGGGGCTTACGTCTAACGTAAGAACGAAGGGTTGCGAGAGATGTATCCCCCAACTAAGAGCCACGTACACGCGTACTCGTCCGCCTTTAATGAACGTAATGTTATACGATATGCGCGAACGCGCGCGCTTCTTTGCCATCCGGAAAAGGATCGCTCGGACTGCGCTTCGGCTTTGCTACCGGCTCCGTTTTCCCGTCGAATGATCGTCTCTCGTGGGAGCGGTCGCAACAACCAGAGGGAAGAAGAACACGACTCGAAGATACTCGAAGATTAGCCGACGTTAAAACGCTCTGTCTCCTGCGAAAAAACGAGGCTCGTCGTTGCGTGAAATGCGACAAAACGTTCGAAAGAACTTGGAACCGCGATCCAATGATCTCCGACCGGAGCAACGGAAGCGCGAACATAATTGACGCTTCTCCTCTTTGAGGAAAGCCTGATCTTCAGAGAGCTACGAATAAATCCAAAAAGCAGAGAGGGAAAAGAGGGGAGGGGTTGGCGGATCCGTTTCAGTGTCAGGATTCGGCTCGGTGGTTAAAGACGACGCGAGAGGCTTCTCCGATGCTGCGGAAACAGATAGGCCGAGAGTGGTCGCACGCGAGGGGAATAAAAGAAACGGGAGCGCGAGGAGAAAAGGACGAGTAGGCGAAAGAAGGGAAGCACGAGGGCGTTAACTGAACTTTAATGGAGATCGTAGATAAATCGTACCGACGGACGTTGAAAGAACTCTTTGACGGATTACGCCCAAATCGTATCTATCCACTCGTTACGTCTCTTTGAAAGCGGCGTCTACCTGGATCGTGGTTTCAAATACCTCGGACTGCTGCGACCACGAACCGTTCGTATTACATCTGCGAAGAGAACTTACTCCCGGCTCGAAGAGGCTTATTCCCGGCTGTGACACTCGGAGCCGTGACTTTCGTGGAATTAGCAGGCGCAGCGACAATCGCGATTAAAAACAGAGACGGAGCAGGGGGAGGAAAGGCAGGAAATGGAGCGAAAAAAAAAAAAAAGGGAAAGAGAGAGCAGGAAGGCGTTCAACAAGTCGAATAAAAAAGCTCATAAATAAAGAGGAGGAATTCTCTCGCCCTGCTCTCGAACCACCCTTTGGCCTTCACCCTCTACGCCGTTCCACCGTCTCTCGCACCCTCCGCGTTTCTGCGAATGTCCCCGCGGACACCTGTTGCTGCGTTGCGCCCTCTGCAGCCACGACAAAGAGAGAAACAGAGAAACGAATGACGACAAAGGAACGGGGAGGAAATTGGAGGCATTCGCTCAATTGCTTTCGTCGACGATTGTCGCACGTCGACGTTTAGCACCGTTCGAATTCGCCGGGCGATTTGCTCCCGTTCGATTCCAGCCAAGCGCGACGATCGGCAGAGTGAGAGAGAGAGAGAGAGAGAAAATCGACGACATATTTTCCACGGTCCGAAAATCGAAAAGTTGACGCGAAACTATCTCGCGGGAATGAGGGTGATATTAAAACAGGAACGCGTCGTCGTCCTGTCCCGTGGTCTCCAACTTGGAAAGCGTAAATACCAACGCGAGGTACGGAATAGAGGTTGGCCAGGCAGAGCCGAGAGGCCACGAATTTGCAGAGGCAGCTGCTGATTTGTGATAAATGGAATCCGGAGAACGCGGCCAGAGTGGGGGATATTACGCTCTGGGGCTACCCGCTAATTACAGGGTGGCCTCGAATAAATTACAACCCGACGAAAACGCCAGCTCGTTGGTGTAACGTCGCATTATAACGCAACGACGTCCTTACCGGGCCGGTGAGGAACGCGTCGTTCCCGGGAATATAACGGGCTATGTTCGATCGCGCGTACAGGCACGTGCGTACGTATGCGTGTATTACGAACCGATCGTTCCGATTGTCGAACGCGCTGAAACCCCGGCAAACGTTTCGAGTATTTCACGCCTGTCTCTCTGCCGTAATGCCCGATTCCCACCGATTTCGAACGTGTTAAATCGCCGACCGCCTCGATGCGATCCGATCGGTCTTCGTTTACAAACGAGGCGATCGACGTTTCGAGACGCAGAGATGCAGAGAACGCGCATGGAAGAAATCGGCAACCAGGAAACGAAACGGGCGTCGTTCCAACGGGGTGCTTAACTCGTTTTAAATTCCATCTCTTTTAAACGAGAGCCGGGCGTTTCTCGGGTTCGAGTAATGAGAATCCGCGATGGAGAGCGAACGATGTCTGTAGGTACGTTACCGTTTCACCGTGAAATGAATATCGTTCCGTCGCCCTGCGACGCTGGCTCGATTACAACTTTTTATTGCATTTCCATTTCGTTTCCCGAAGCGAACAAAGGAAAGAAGGAGGGTATAACACGAGGCCTCTCGCGAGAAGGCTCGAGAGCCTGAAAATTACGAACCTCGTGATTATTCGAGGATCGGCGGCGGCGAGGCGAGGTGACAGGCAAAAGGGAGTCCGTATCGCATTCGCGACGAGATCTCGTCGAGCAGCAGGGAAACAAGGGGAGAAGGGAACAACAACGCCCGGCGCGTCTCTTTTAGTCGTGCAAACGTGTCTGAAATAATTCGGGGATGCGTAAAATCCAGGCTGGCTCTATTTGCCGCGATAATCGGGGCGTAAGCGATTTCGCAGGGCGAGAGACCTTAGGGGTGGAGGACGAGGCGAAGAAGAGCGACAGGGAGGAAAAAGAGAGACGCTCGTAGGAACATTTAGGGTGTATTTTGTCCGCGGCAGTTGTCGATGGCGGTAACGTTTGTTGCGAACCAAAGAGTCTGCCACCCGTCGCGCGATCGACGGGGGCGAGAAATTGGGCACCTCTCGTCCAAGAGGGATGCGGAATGACACCCGCGGCGCGATTATGCGACGTGATCTTTCAAGTACGCTGGAGCGTGGTACGGAGCGTGTAAAAAAGAAAAGAAAAAAAAAGAAAGAAGGAAGAAAGAAAAGAAGTACCGGGGGACACAAGCGCGCAACAAATATCGGATTAAAGCGGGCGTGCGCGAGTGGCTTCGGGGAAATCGAACGCAGGCGTCCACACGGAAAGACGATGGAAAATTGGCCGACGCGTAAGCTAGCCGGTGGAAACGACCGGTGAAAGGTGAAGCGGAGATAGAGAAGAGGCAGAGAGTGTGAGGAAAGAGGAGGTGGACGCTCATACATAATGTATGTATGCGAAGCGTGGTGTATCGGTGACACGCGGTTCCGGTCTTCTCCGCGAATACGTCCCTCTAGTCTACGACATGGTGACAAACAGGTTTCCAGCATGCGATTCGTTACGCACGACTCACCGCGCGTTCCGTCTTGCGAGCGGAAAATCTTCGACCGTGGCGTACTCGATCTAATCGAAACGAAACGTACGGGAGCGGGACAGCGTAATCGTTAATTACCGGCTAACGATTATCTCGCGGACTGAAAAACACGCGGAACGTACGGAACGAAGTACGCGTACGAAGGCGCGAGGAAATCGAGAAAAGTAACAGGATCGGAGTCTCGATCGGGAGCACGCCATGCGTAACGGTCCTCGACGACATTATTCTCTCGTGAGATCCGACCACGGCGTCGTCCATTGTTTAATTTAATTTGTTTCCCGTGCGCCGATTCGCCTCAACTTCCCGACTTATTTCCCGAATTATGGCGAGTTAAGAAGGAACGCGAGCAAAATGCGAGTCACCGTGACCTGGTTTAATTAAATAGTCGACGAAGCAATAGGCAATCTTGACTGATTACCATTTTAGCCGAAATGGCTAGGTATACCCAGGCCGGAGTGACGTGTCCGTTAATTATCTGGCGCTTCAATTTCCTTCAACTCGTTTCGTTCGACTCGTTAGAAATCTGGAAGTAAAAAGCCGAACCAACGTCCAGTCACAGCTCTGACGGACGATCGACGATCACGACGAAATTGCAAGAAAGCTCCACGTGTAGAAACCAGTCCGATTTTTCGGTAGACGGAAACAGATCGGAGCGTGTAACCGCGTACGTGTTAACGTATTCTCGGCTGACGTGTTCTCGTACGTATGTATACTAATGAGCGCGCGAGGCAACGCGAAGCGAGACGCGCAGCCACGTTCCCCTTTAGCGAAGGAAGCTAATTAAGAGCACCGCGAGATTTCTCTGTTCGTCCATCCAGCTGGTAGCGCGTGACTTTTCTCGTCCGGCATTGTCGTCCCCACTATCGCGTCCCTGTCCGATCCCTTTCCACATTGCCTTCTCGCGTCGCATTTTTCTGACGCGCACGTGCCACACCGTGCTTTCCGTGTCTCCGTGTCTGCTGATCTTTCGACGTATATTTAAGAATTTCGCCAACGTAAATCACTCGATGGTCTGAGAAAACTTGTAACCGATTTTCGCCGAATTCTCTGCGATAACGAAAAAAAAGAGATAAGTGCTGAGAGAAGAAAAAGTTAGATGAGAGAGAAAGTGGTGATCGTCACGATTCGCGATTCAAAAAGGTGAAGACAGGACGAGAGGCAAGGCGAAGCGAGAAGCTAAAACGCGAAAGATACGAATAGATGTTAGATAGATCCGAGTCGCTCGACGCGGAGCCAACAACCCGAGGAATCGTAGTCGCGTTGTTATCTGGTACCTGCCGCCTGCTACTGTTCCTACTGCACTGATGGTTGCTATCATTAAAACGTAATCACTGCCGTTCGCTAACCCCGGCAATGCTAATTTCCTCGTTAATTAATGCCGAGTCTCATTGTGCTCGCGTATGCCTGCAAAAGCGATTACTCGCCGACTACCGCCAACGTGTTAGACGCTAACGCGCTTCGATCCTCCATCTGGCTTCCTGTTTTCCTTTCCGTCACGGGAGGGATCATTCTCTGCCGAGTGCGAGAGAGAGAGACTCAAAAGGAAAAGATCGGGCGTAGAGGCCGTGAGAGAAGAAACGAAAAATAGCACGCTCTTCTCTCCCTTTCTTTCTCTCTCTCTCTTTTTCTCTCCCCAGGGCCGATAAATTTCTCTCTTTTGATCCGCACTCACGAACACGTAATTGCGACGCGTTACAATGATCAAACGCATTGTCCACAGCCAGAATGGGGACTGGTACGTTTCTTCTCGACCGGTCCTTGGTTCGATCCTCCGACTCGAGTACCCTCGAATCTGCACTCGAGAGGAGTGCTCGGTGTGCGCAGCTCGGACGCGCTTCATCCTCCTGTCCGAACCGAGATACGCTTCATTATCGAGCGCTAAACGGCCGTTTCTCCGGACCGACAATACCTCCCTTTGGCCAAGACCTCTTTGGCGAAATTAGTTTTGTTCCCCGTTACGGCGACAATGAAGCCCGTCTTTGGTCGTCGGCTGCTCGTCGAAGGAAAAACGCAGCCACGATTCCTCGCTCATTGTCGATCGTGGACGAAGAAACACGCGGCAAAGAATGGAACCAGCCAGAAGAATCTGCTTCTCGTTCGTTCGTAGGGAGAGACAGATGTTTAAGATGGTGCAGAAACAAAAAAAAAAGCTTCGGTCCGCGACGCGGAGCGTTAAGAGGAAGAACAAAATCGGGAGAGAGAGCTTGGTTCGCGCGCGTCGATAGGCTGTCGAAAAAAGAAGTCCGACGAATCGAAACTGAACTCAACCGGCGCGCGGTAAAACGAACGGGATCGATTCTAGGAACGCAGAAATCCTCCCGTGATCGGGACCCTTCGATCGACGATGTCGATCAGCTGGCCCCGCCTATTGTATACTCGGCTGACGATGCAACTTCGACCCCAGCGTCGGCCAGTTTTTTAGCGAATTTAATATTTATACCGAATGACTGATGACCGTAATAGAGAAACGGGGTTGCATTGTTCGAAACGCTCGTGTCATTGATCGATACGACGCCGCTTTCCCGCTTTAGCTTTCCAGTGGGAAAGCCCGACTGTACCCAAAGCCGACCACGCTCGTTCGATGTCACGCGTTAAATATCAACCTTCTTCCCTTTCCACGCGTTCGTTTCTCTTTTCTTTTCTTTTTTTTTTTTCTTCTTTCTCTCTCTTTCTTTCTCGTTCGACTGCGCGTTCGAAGATTCGAACGGAATCAACGATCGAGCCGAACGTGGAAAATCACCGTACGATGAATCGGCCAACTTGAGATTTCCTTTTCGAATTTCGCCCCCGCTGTTCCACTGTTTCAACGAATCGTTTACCAGTGCCGCGTGAAATCTTTCGTTCGTTCCATCGAAATGCGTTGCGCCGATGTGGGCCGAACGAATAAAAAAGAACGTTCCCAGGCCGAGAAAGAAACCGAAACTTCTATCCGAGGCCAGCTAACCCAATGGAATCATTAACGAATCATTATCTGCCCTCTCGCCGGAGAGCCTAGAGCCGTGAAACAAAACCCATTAATGATTTCTATTTGTATTCGTTTGTTGGTTCGTTTAGCGCGGAGACGTGGAGAGTGTAGCAGGCCCCAAAGCCAAGTCCCCAGTGAGTTATGTGAGAAGTTGGCTTATTTTCGTTAAGCCGAACTCCCGCGGCGCGAACAAATCGTCCGTCGCTGCCGCCGAGAGACCGAGCTTTGTTTCTTCTTTCTCCTTTCCACTTTCCGATTCCTCTCCGTCCGCTCTCACTCTCACTGCCGTTTGTTTCAACCACCAGCCACGAATGCCGACTTTCCTTTGGGAACCATCGAAGCGCCACAGACAGTTTTCCATTTCGATTCCTCCGTTCATTTCAAGTTGTTCCGATTTGAAGGAAAAGAATCGTCGGCGAGAGAAATTCGAGAGACTGGAATCCCTACGAGTGCGTTGTTCGTCTGAGAAAACAGAAGGCTGTTGCCACGGATGAACGCTGGCCCGTCAAACTGGCCTCCATCCGCTCGTTTCGCATCGTCGAACAGAAGCAGAACCAAGGCTCTAGCCGGTGCTCTCGGCGATGCAAACGGAATGATTGTTTATCCGCTATGATCCACAGAACGAAGCGGCTAAGCCAATATCGTTAGCGGCGCCTGGGATGTTGGTGCAGCGAGTCGATCCGAGTAGTCACGGCGAAAGTATGGCCGCGATTACGAGTGATCCGGGTGAGGCGGTGGGCCTCCGGCCTTTCACGCGACGCGCCGCTTCATCTGTCAAAACATCGTTTTATCGCAATTTCAAACACGTGGTACAGCCACGCACCGAGGTTGCCGACGCGACGCGACGCGACTCGACGCGACGAAAATGCGTTTCGGCGGCGCATCGCCGATGCTTGTCGCCAGGCGTTTGCGTTTCGCGTTCCAATTTAAACAGGCGGAACGTACTCCGGAGAGGAACGAAAAGGAGAGAACGTGCGCGCTCCGGGTCCCTGAACGAGTCACGGGTGCAGAAGGTATGCACGGCCGAGTGGAACGTACGAGAAGAGTTTCTATACCTGAATATACCCTCTCGGAGGCACTGACAGAAAGCGACCCGCCCACAAAAGTAATCTCGACCCCGTGGCTCCTCGCTGAACAGACGAAAGAGAGACGGAGAAGAAGAGCGCCGCCACACCTGATTCATCAGCGCGGAATAAATCGAAAGACGGACCAAAAACAAAACGAGCCACCGCGCCGCGCGTACGTTTCGTTTCTTCTTCGCATCTCTTTACCCCCCCCCCCCTTACGTCTCTGTTCTCAACCACTTCCCCGTGTCCGATCGTTCCTCCGCGAAAAGGTTCATCGTTCGTTTCGTCCCTTTCGTCGTTCCCGTGGTGGTAATCCCGCGCACCATGTTCCGATGCATCCTGAGACCCGTTTCCACACCGTTCTTCGCGTCCAATTCCTCTCGTAGAGAACGAGCCAGCGTGTGTAGGTGTGCGCAGCCGTCTCTTTGTCTCCTGTCTCTCGCCTCTCTCTCTCTCTCTATCTCTCTCTATCTATCTATCTATCTATCTCTCTCTCTCTCTTGCTCTCGTGCTCCCAGTCGTCGGACTCGGCGCAGGTACGCCCCGACCCTCGCCGTATATAAATTACCTTTTTAATTTCCCGCCAAGACAAATGATTTAATTTATTCTATCAATTATTGCGAGAAACGAATAGGCGCGAGGCGAAGGGAAGACTTGTTTGGTTTTCATTCCGATTCGTCGATATATCCGATATATCCTCTTGCTGTATCTCTTCCCCATCACCAGCATTCCGCTTTTACTCCCTCCTCTTATCTTCACGATTTCACCATCCTTCGTCCCAGGTCCACAACTCTGTGCCCGAGCCATCGATTTTTTCCCCTCGGAAACGACGCACGATGAAACAACTAATTGAGAGGTAGGAGTCGACGCGTTGACAGGCGCCACGAAAACGCGAAACATTCGTAACGCATTGCTTGATAAAATTGGGAAGATACGAATGGCAAAACGGATGGACAAAAGAGGAAACAAGGGACACATGGTCCCGCTGGTAGACAGAGCCGAGACTCTCGTTGAAACCGGTTCGACGTGTGTCTGGTCCAGGTTAGGTCAGTTATTCAAAAACTAAAATATCGCCTCATTAACGGCAGCTTGTTTGCCAACTCTCTCTCTCGAGAGAGAGAGGCAAGAATACGCGAGCACCCTGGTCGTCTTAACCCTCGTCGTGGCGTTGGTCGTCGTTGCCAGTGCAGCCAACGATTAGCCGAAAGGCAGGCGTTTCTTCGTCGCCTCACGCGAAAAAATATCGAGAAACTATCGCGAGGTATTTCGAGGCGAACAAAGTCGTCGCCTCGTATCCGTTCGGTTCGATTACGAACCTTTTCGCGAGGCAATTTCATAACGCGTACCGTCGAGAAGAATCGTCGGCGCGAACACGTGCACAGCCAAGGACGCCGGTGAAACCGCTCGAGGACTGCTTTTTCCTTCTCGCGAGAGATCGCGTACGTATCGAAGGTTCGGTTTGCCGGCCGTGTCGAAAGGTAGGAATTTTCAGGAATTATCGTAGAAGAAAACGATCGACCGAGACAAGGAGCTGCTCTGCTCCTTTGTTCACGGCGTGGTGGAAACCGTTCGAGCGAACGGAACAGGCAACAGACAGAGACTCGGATACTACCGTACAGAATCGTGCGAATCGGTATTTTACTTAATCGTTCTCTCGTCGCTCTCAACTTCGGATAGTTACTCACGGCGAGTTAGACACACATTATAGTTTGACACACATCACGAACGGACGTTCGCGCATCGCCCCAAGATTCGGTTATCTCGCCAAGATTCGGGCAAGTCGTCGCCGAGGGTCGGGTAAGCAGAGTTCGTGCCTAGAGTCTTGCGACCGGTTTCGCGCCAATTAATCATCGTCCCGCGCTGTTAAGAGGCCAATTAAGCTCCGCTTTTGCAAGTCTGATTGTCCGTACGTGCGATCCGTGGGCTTAAATACGCGGGTTCACCTAGCTCGTTCGTGCTTTATCTATCGCGCTGCGCTCGAATTAAAATGTACTTTATGGCTCGTGTCAGCAGATAGCGATCGCCATAAGGATATCTCTCTCTCTCTCTCTCTCTCTTTTGTTTTCATTCGTTGCAGAGTTGTTGCATACTAGCAATTTGAAAAACGTTATTCGTTCATAGTTCAAGGTGATACGAAATGAATCAGTTTGAAATATTTGTCACAACTAAAAGACGAATTCTAAATTCGGAAAACTGTGAAATTTCGAATTGAACGAGATTCCTCGACATTCAAGCAAAATTCAACCGGTCTGGAGCGTAGATCGGCCCCAATTTCTTTCGGTTAAACGGAAGAGTGCTCGGGGACGCGGTAATGAACGACGTTGATAAATAGCGGACCGCATCGAGAACTCGAACCCTTCGTAATTACACGTCTATGCTCACTGTCGATCGCATCTCTTGTAACCGACACCTGGCAATCCGTAAATGTCCCAATAACTGCCACGACCGAAGCGTCTCTTCTTTTTTTCTCCTTTTTCTTTTTTTACTATCAGATACGCTATTGTTTGACTTGAACTTCGGAGGAATATTCCATATTTATCATGCAGAGTTTTTCAAAGTTCAAAGTTCAACGGAGATTGTTCTCTTTTGGTCTCCCAGACCCATTTTTTCCCCCCAGGACTAACGCAAGAAATGAAGAACGAACGTTGACGTCGATGCGAGATGCATCTCGCGCCACTGCGAGCCAAGACTAGATGTATCAACGTCGACGGTTAATAACACCTCGTAGCCTCGTTCTTCGAGGATCCGCAACCGTAACGACGACCGTGAACGCCGCCGGGTAATTTGGCACAATGATATAATTACACGTCACTGGCGATTATCTCGATTGCTCGTATCATAGAACAACCACGCTGGGATCTACGTTTCGCGCGAGCTTCACAACGCCTTTGCGAAAGAGTTCACCGCTCGAGTCGGGCGAGATTTAACGTCGAAGCTCGACAAACGCCGAGATTCGCACAAAACGAAAAAGAAGAAAGGAAAACGACAAACGTGCAGGCGAGCAGACGAAAACGAGGCTAGATCGCGCAAATCGAGAATAGCAAATCGAGAGTAGAAAAGAAGAGGAGGTGGAACGAGAAACGAAAGGGTGCGTGCAACACGCGAACTGACCGCACGCGTGTAAAGATGGTTCCTTCAGACGACGTCTGACGAGCCGGCAAACGCCGACTTGGACTGCAACTACGACTCTGACTTCGAGTTCGACTTGGACTCGCAGACTGTGTGTCGACTCGAGACGAGGCTTCCCTTCAAAAGCTGTACGTATGTCGGGACCTATCACGATGGGCGTCCATGTACGAAAGATCGGGCTGACGTCGAAGTACAGGGATCGTTACTCGTGGGAGTCCGTGAGAGGGCTAGCGTTGATTGACGCGCGACGTTGCGCCAAACTCGGCGGCACGCGAGCCAAGCAAACGGCCTCGATTGGTAGCGATTTCGCCTCGGTAACTGGCAAATAAACCCGCCGACTACAAGTGCAGACGGAGAATCCCAAGTGGATACGGACATGATCCTTCCATTCGTGGGTCGCGAGTCTCAGGGCCTCTTTCTGTACGTACTGTGCGAAATCGTGCCAATCATATACTGCCGACTATCCTTCTGCCTGCTACCAGATTACTAGATTACAGTCGTCCGTCAAGATGTTACCAGCTTACCGAATGAGTGGCTTCGAGCCAGGCGGCCGAGAATCCGCCATGCGCTATGGAAATTCCGATTCCTTCTCGACAATTTCTCCACCCCTCGATTCCACTACAGTCTCGGAGGCATCGTTGACTCGTATACGCGGACTTGCTGCCGTTTTCCCAATTCGAGATGGGATTTCAGTCCCACGATGAACGATGAAGGATCCTGGTTCGTCGACTGATCGGAAGATTAGTTTCGCATCCATGTTTCTTTCTTTCTCTCTCTCTGTCTCTGTCTCTGTCTCTGTACGAGAATACATAGCCAACGATAACAGGGAATACTTTTATGGACGCGCGTTCTAACAGTAGCTTAAAATACCGAACGAACGTCTACCAGGGAGGTCTCGTGCGTCGTTTAATTACCGTGTGTAACGAGTTCGAGTGGCTGCCGTGCGCACGAAACCCCTCTCTTGAGAAAGGGGTGCGATATGCTCGCCGACGTCGTCCACGAATCACTCGAAATTACCGAGTACCGTTGCGACTCACACTCCTTTCGTGTCTCTTCCTCCTTTCTCTTTCTCTCTCTCTCTTACTTTCTCCCTTTCTCTCTCTCCTTCTTTATATACCACCCCTTGGCAGCCTTCCTCCTGTCTCGGCCAGCAACGCCACCCCTTGCTCCGCCTTGTTCAACCGGCCACCTTTTCTACTCGTACGCACAGCAGCTCGTTCAATCCGCCAGATAATCGGTACAATTACAAAACCGACTATAAAGGGGTGGTATCCCCTCCCCCTCCCTCCCGTACAAATGTTGCCGTTGCCTTGACTATTTTTCGTTTCGCTTTGAAGAGTCGTGGCGCACGAAGGTAGGAGGTTTCAAGCTGGGCGAATCTTGACATGGAAGAAGCAGAGAGGGTTGAGTGTTAAGTACGACAAAAATGTCGAGAGGAGCGTCACGGTAGTAGGAGGTTGTCTTTTGGGAGAAGGGTCTCGACTAGAAGGGTAGGCCTCGTTGATACGACGAGGATGGAGGACCAGGGGAAAGAACGAGATACCCAAGGGTCTCCCTGCAGTCAGCTGTTTTAATGTGGGTCACCAGTTCCTACAAAACGATCGATTTCCGTCTAACTGCGAATTCCGTGTTCGAGGTCCTCCGTCCTTTCGCCGGTGTTCGGCCGGTAGCTCGAGACGTTAACGGAAGACAAACTGCCATAACGTTTCAGACCAGCTGGTTTCGACATACGCGAACGATTGTCGTCCTTTCCGATCGAGGCGTCCGGTAAGATCGTACCCTCGATCGATCACCCAAACATTCGTCCACTTTTCGTCGAGCCACCGATACCATCTACGCGATCGCGATAACATCGAGAGATGTTGAAAGAAGCCGACCGATCTGGCGCTAAATATTCGCCATCGGCCGCGTGTGTTCCGCCATGATTTATGCTCGCTCGAACAATGTCGAAAAATAACGGGCCGCGTGAAACAGATGTTGGGTGTGGACGTTGCGATTTCAACGATACTCGAACCCCTTGCGCCCCGAGAAAGGATTGCGGAGCGAGGAGACGCGAGATCAGGAGCCTCGCCTAGTTTCGCGAAGAAGAAAAAAGGTCTCGTCGTGGTTGTTTACTCGAACCGAACAACCCTGCTCGTGCACATGCTGCTCTGTAAGATATAAGCTCGACTTCGCGCACATGGCAAATACATATTTATGTAGGAGGCATAACTCGCATCGCTCTAAGAACGCCAAGTTCCAACAAACTCACTGACCCGATGAAAAAAGTCAAGGATTAAAACAGGAGCTGCACCGTTCGTTTTATGGAATTCTCGTGTCCGCGATTGAAAGCAAATGAATTAATTTCAAGGAAGAAGAACAGGTGACTCTGTCGTTGAGAAGTTCATTTTCAACGTCTTTCCGGCATCCTTGTGGTTATAAATACCGCGTTTGAAAAGACTATACAGCCACGATCGTTTCCTTCTATCAACACTGGTTTATAAATACTCTGCTCTTCAACTATAGTAATCAAATCGACATCTTTCACGTCACGAATCAGTAACGTATGAGCATAACCCGCAGAACTCTCAATCTTGTGCTTCGATAGTGACTTTACATTATCTAATCGAACATTACCTACTCATTACCCGCTCAAAGTACGTTTAATTTTCTACGTTATGTAAACTTCATTACGTCTTGATATTATATTTCAATGAAATTGTTACATTTTAATGTACCCATTTTGTTTTAAATCCGTTACAGATAGGTACCTGTATTACATCTATTTAATTAGGAAGTAAATCATTTAAATTAAATTTATTTATCAGTGGAGCCTATTGTACCTGAATATCGAATTGTTGCTCAATTCATTACCAGCCGATACGCGATTCCTCGAACTCGTTCGACTATTTTCTTCCTCCTCGCACCGCCATTCTCTCTTCTTTTTCTTTCCCACAAAATCTATTTTTAATTAAGCTATTTTAAGTTAAATTAAATATTTCTTTCATTACTTGGCTGGGTAACGGCAATTAATAATGCCGCGTCACGCCCATTCACCATCTCCTTCGTTACTTTTCCATAGGCGCCATAGTTTATTGTATGTATAAACGACTCTGTTCTATATATAGTGTAACAAAGTCAATACGTAATAACGTTTCACATGACGCGCGTATTGCATTTAAATGCGACGAAAGAATTCGTATTGTTTTTTTTACCGGAAGCACGATGCTACGAACGAACTTTCCAGATCGTAACGCGCATATTTCAGATAACGGACACTGTTCACTGTTCGTCAATGAGCAAACCGTACGAGACACCGCGAAACATTGCGACTCGATGGAACAAAAATTCGGGAACCGGGGTAAATGGGAATGTCGCGGATGATCGGTGGCACGAACAGAAGAAAGACAAGGAGTCACGGAACGGGAGCTTGGCGCCGTTACGATACAATGCCGACCCCGAGATGACTTGCATTCATATCAAGCTGCACGGCGAGGAATCGGCGATCCTAGCCACAGGCGTTTTCGTTCGACTTCCTTCTTGCTTCCCCGCCCCTCTTGCCAGCCATCCTATGAATTCACGTTATCGGCGAGCAACGATTTCATCGTCTGCGGCGTTTATTATTAGATCCCGGCCACCACCGACACCGAGTTCGTGGCCTCGCGAGAGTTTTTCCACGAAAAGATGGGACCGACCGCGATGCTTTCCTCGAGGAAGAATTCAGCGTATAATTCTTGAAAATGTTCAACGGGCAAGAACGAAAGGACCGAGGACTATCTGCTGGAGAGAAAAGTTGAATTAAGAGGCAAAGGAAATTGTCGGGAAAACGAACGACAGAGACAACAGGCCGGAGATGATGGCAAAATGGAAAGAGAGGCAGAAGGCTCGGTTAATCCTTCTTGTTTGTCTTTACGTTAATTATCTAGAATTAAGGAGGCTGCTTGTCGCGGCGCACCGGCCGGATTACTGGCTCGATTATTACTTATTGCAGATTATTAATTACCGAGAATTACCGACTTGACTGGGGTTCAACTTCAACGAAGGGGAGCGAAAGAGCGTTCGAAAGAAAGCACGACAGCGGACTTACAGCGAAGGCGGAATCGATTTCTCGTCGAAGAAGGAACTGCAGCGTGTTTTCAGTGCGTTGAGAAACGCTGGAAGCAGGAGAATCGCGCGCCCTCATTAACGGGAAACGCGTACACCAGCATGAAATTCTGGTCGACAACAATGAAACGATGCGTGTGATAAAAAAAAGGAAAAAAAAAAAAAAAAAATGTGAGCTGTAACCAACGTTGCGATGTGCAACGGGGAAACATCGGACCGAGAATGATGATAGAAAAAGACCGTGATGAGGTTGGTTACAGCGCCCGTGTTGCAACAAAATGCGCGCGTATCTGTGTCAAAAGCAACCCCCGCCGGACAATAATAGAAGCTCTTAAAAACGTAAAGCTGCCTAGCGGGCCAGGGTTGAGCGCGCGTGGGTTATGAAACTGTGTAGAAGGAAAAAGGAGGAAAAAAAAAAATGCGGAGCGGCCGAGCCAGCTGCCGTATTCGATACAATCGCCAGGCGGATAAGTTCTCTGCGGCAGATAAATGGAAGCATCGGGGCTGGATCGTCGCGAACAACCACGGGAACTTGGTACTCGAGCCGGGGAAATAATTGCTCACTGGGAAAACACGATTTCACGAAACGATGTTTCTCCGCTTCTCCTTGTTGTTCGCCTTGTTGGTCTTTGGCTCCTGCCAGTCTCTTCCTCCTTTCCTTTCCGCTTCGATTTGGAAATCGTACTACTTTCCATACGCGTGCGCGCGCGCTTAACTCGAAAGCGCGTACCCATTTAATCGCGTAGCTCGAGACGCGATTGTGCATAAGCACACGGCAACAACGAGAGAGGAGCTGGGAGGAACGAGCCAAGGAAATAAATATTAATAACGATGCTTCCTCCTCCTTTCCCCCCTTGTGCACGCTGCAACCCTCCTCCTGGTCTTTTCTCTCTCTCTCTCTCTCTCTCTCTCTCTCTCTCTCTCTCTCTCTCTCTCTTTCTCTGTCTCTCTTCTTCGCGAGCGTATTCTTTCCATCTCTCCTCCTCCCGCCCTCCCACTCGCGCCTTTCTTCCCCCGATGCAACTAGACTCTCCTTCCCTGCCATCCCAACCCTCCATCTCTCCCCTTCCTCTGCCACCCTCCTCCGTTTCTCTTTACTCGTTCTCTCTTTCTCTCTCCGTTAGTCTCCGAGTGCGCGTCTGTACATTGTTAGGGCCATTACGGGAGCCAATTAATCTATGCACAATTTTATAATTAAACGGCTAATAGCGCATAGAATTATAGTCCAGGGCCGCGCGCACTCCCACGTATCCTGCCGCGTTCGTGAGTTACGCGTACGGCGGCGAGAAAGACATTTAAGGGAAGGAAGAAGGAAAGGAAGGAGGACAGAAACGAGGAAATCTCGTTCATGCGCGCCATTCTGCGGCTCGTTCGTTCGCTTTCTCGCTCGCGCGCTTGCACGTTCTTCTTTCGTCTTCTGTCGTGTCTCGATGAAACGCAATTCGGGACACGCGGACGTTTCGCGGACGATCCGCGCTGCTCGGTAAGAATTCAGCAAATTGACGAAGATAATTGGCGAACGTCTCGTTAGCGAACGCAAGTATATGGCATCAATTAGCCGTATCGGAGGAGAAAGGAGCATGAAACCAGCCTCGCCGATCCGGTGACGATTCTTGCGTAGGCAATAGTCCACGATTGTGCATTTTCGAGCCTTAGTCCGAGGGTTGATGAACACGGGGTCGAGTCCGGGGGAGAACACGGTGGCTGGACACGAGGAAGCGGGCGTTGCAACGCAGCCGGTGCCACGCTATAAACCGCAAGAAAAATCCCCCTGAATTATCGGTGCGGTTCTCGGTGCATGCTGTTGCATCGATGGCGATAGAAGCGCGCTGGCCACGGCCGGAGGACCGTGTAACTGTGCGCGCGGACCCAACGGTCCATCGATGGAACATCGGTGTGTAGCCGTTGCCGCTGTTACCACTGCCGTGCATTATCAGAATGTAACGACGTCACCGGTACACGCGACCAACCATCCCGGACCGCACACGCGAGAGAACCATACCGTGGTCTCTTAATCATCCGATTTTTCCTGGCGATCCTCCCTCACAGCTTCTCTCGCCCCCCCCCCCCAATTCACCCTCGATCCACCCTCTGTCCCCTCTCGTTTTTTCCAATCGATTTTCGAACAGCACCGCTCTTCTCTCGTATTCGCCGAGAGAACGAACCGCGTCAATTCCCATACATCGTAGACCAATTACGTACCTGATGATTTTATGACGTTCTTGATCGAAAAGTAAAAAAATGTGGAAACGTTACGAGATGGAACGAGCCACTAGAGCCATCTACTAGATGAGACAACTTACGAAACGAAAGATCGGTTCTGTCGAGAATTGCAGTTCGATCGAGAATTGCGGATCTCTGAAAGAGGGGAAAGATTCGCGCGAAGAAGGGCTCGCGCACGAGCCGACGGCTCGGCCAACTCTGTTCTGTGACTACGACTCGGATTATTTGGATCCCTATCCCTATAGTTCTCTCTCTTTCTCTCTCCTGTTTTCTCTTTCTCCCTCTGTCCCTCTATTTCCCATCTTCGTTCCCTCCGCTCGCTATCCCTCGGCTCTCTTTCTCCTTCGCCCTCTCTGTGTCGCGCTGAATCCGTTTCCGTTGTGACTGCCACTGCGCGTTAGTCGCCGCGATACTATTGTCCACCGACGTTACCGTTTCGCGATCGTGTCCGCCGCGTCTTACGCTTGATCCCTTCCGGGTAACTCCTGACTTCAAAGCGCGACAATTTGACAAAGTGAGAAAGCAAAGGCGAGCCGAGTTGAACGAGGAAAAATATGTACTGGGATGCAGGACATCTAGGAAGACTCTAAAGTCGAGGGACAATAATTTCGCCGATAACACCGGATCCCCTCGTTCCGTTTACCATTCCGTTTCGTCTGCCGTCTGACTCGTGGGTGGGGTAAGCTTGTACTACAGCCACTTCTCTCTGTCTCGTCGGTGGGGACGATTCATTCAGAGAAACTGCCGTGAAAGGGACACCTGTTGGCACGGAGGCCCGTTGACAATTCCAGATACAAGGGCACGTGCCTTTACCACAGCTTCCTTTCCCGTAAATAGCGTCGGCGAGGATTGAGAATAAATCGAAACGAATCGTCGGAATCGATGGTAAAAAAAAAAAAAAAAAAAAAATACTACTGGCAAAAGATAAAAGGAAGTTAAAGGAAGAGAAAAAAATGGAGAAAATTTCTAGACAACGAATGAAAAACGATTGGGCTATGAACGACGAGAGAAGAATCGTTCGTAAACTTTTTTAGTTGGGAAAAGAAAACGGAGCACGTGTCGAGATGATGGTAACGCGCGATTAAAATATTTTTGGTCGACCGGTAGCTCGGTAAGGAACGTAGCTGGCCGAAGATAAAGTGCTGCCCAGAGGCGACACCGGGCGTTATTAATACACGCGAGGATCGTAGCTTCCGTTCTCGGCAATAGAAGCTACAAAAAGCGCACAAACAACGGTAGGTGGTGGTAGGTCCGTACGATCGTTGCGTCGTAGTGAGATCGGGAGACCGAGGGCAATATCGTACGGAATGATGGTACACCAGGTTTAGAAAGGTTCGAACGTGCGATCGATGGGTCGTTTTTTCGTTGCCCGTTTTCAGTCAAGGAAGATAGCTGCTGCTACTGGAAATAGCAACGATCTATTTCCGCTTACCTGGCCGTGGTGCAGTCCCTGTAGAGTATATCGAAGTCCTTGCAGCTGAGCAGCTTGCATCGATTGACGCCCGGCTGGATGGCTCCGAGTCCACGGAGAATCCTAACTTGTTCGACATTGCACACCAACGGCACTATATCGAGCCTCTTGAGCTTCGTGTAGACGGTGTGCAGGCCACCGACAAGGTGTTTGAGAAAGAGCTCGAACGCCTGCGGCAGACAGAGCATCGTGTCCCCGGCGATGATGAACGCGGCCACCTTCTGACCGCGGTAATCGACCAGTTTGCACTCGTTCGCTGTGGGATCGCTGGTACTGATCGGCGGCGGACTGTTGTACGATCTCGGAGGTAGAACAGCGTGATGGGCGGCCATCAACTCGAGCGGCGAGCCATGATGACCGCTGAGCATGCCACCGAGTTGTCCCAACAAGCCGAGACCCGGTGGCGGTAGGCCTGGCATACGGGGTACCATGCCTGGCGGTGCACCGGGCGCTCCTCCGGCGGAAAGAGGCGGCGGACTCAACGGAAGTCCCTGAGGTGGCGAGCCTCTCGTTGGCGATCCCGGCGTGGGAACGCCGCGGTGCTGTTGCTGTTGCGATTGTTGCTCGCGGATCTGGTCTCGCGGATGAGGCTGTTGATGCGATGGCGGCGGTTGATGCTGCGACCCGTGAAGCTGTTGTTGACCTTGCTGAGCCGACGGGCTGTGTGGATGTTTCGGACTGCCGGTTACGGGACTAGCGCGGCTGCTGTGGTCGGAAGAGCTATCCATCGCTCCGTGATCCATCGACGTACCGCAGGACACGCGTCTTTCTCTTATCGACCACGTTCCTTATAGAATTTGTTCTATTACCTTTTCACTAAGAACTCCTCCTCCTCCTCCTCTTCCTCCTCGGCCGTTTCTCTCTCTCTCTCTCTCTCTCTCTCTCTCTCTCTCTTACTTTCACTCTCGCTCTCTCCCGGACGTGGTTCTCGCCACGTGGACACCACGAGATACGAGAAACTCGGAGTACCAGCACGAGTCAACGCATACTAGACCGATCTCTCCTTCTTTTCGCAGCGATTCCAACTCGTTCGGCTGACGAAAGACCAGCCGACGAGGAAGCTCTCGTCGATCCAGGATTGACCACAGGAATCTCGGCTCTTCGCAAGCGTCACTGTCACTCGGGTAAACTGCCGCGTCTCACGGAGTACGTTGGACCGTGTACGCTGGTAACAACTTCACTGTGCACAACCACTCGAATAACAGTGTCCATGACAATTGACCGCTGTCACTCGATACGAGCCTCGACCTCGGCTGCGTTCTCGTTACGGACAGGTCCGTGTTTCGCGTAATGCTGGTCGGCTTCGTTCGAGGAGCAGCCGAGCTGCCCCTCGTTCAACGATTCACCAACCACGAGTTTTGCTGCGCGACGCGTAGTTGCTTTTCTCTTCACTGATGGAACTGTTTCACACGATTGAATAGACGACTAGACGATGTGCGATGTCGCGCGTGGCTGTTCGTTGCTTTTGAGACCACGCGTGTGAACACCAAATCCTGTCGTCGACGAGACAGGAACGATCGGTAGGACGGGACTGACGCGTCGACGAGTGACGCGCGGCGCGCACGACCACGACGTACACCGCGGACGCAACGACGAGGATGAAGATGGTGTCGCGAGTGATAGCAATCGCGACAACAGCAACGATGACAACCACGAACACAACAACAACGACGACGACGACGACGACGACAACGACAACGGTGGCAACGGCGACGGCAACAGCGACGACGACGACGACGACGACGACGACGGCGGCAGCAGCGGCGGCGGCGGCGGCGGCGGCGGCGACGGCGGCGACGGCGGCGACGGCGACGACGACGACGACGACGACGAAAGCGGCTGCGGCTGCGGCGGTAACTCGCAGGGACGCGCGTCGCTCGTTCTCAAAGTGGCAAACGCTCTCTCGGTCGAGTCGGGAGTATTTCCCTACCCAGTCACAGATGTAATAAATAAAAACATCAGTGGGAGCTCGAGGAACGGGGAGGATGGGCGTTCTGTGCGCGCAACCGACTATCCGGTTGGCGGAGCCACCGGGGTGGCAGTTCTCCCTATTGGACGGTAACCTCGTACCGTCGACGCCTTTCGAACCTTCCCTCGGCTGGTGGCGGGACGAGCGAGTATTCCCCACTACGAAACAACCTCTGCCACCGACGACGCGCACCGACGATGCCGACCGGGACGATTCCGGGGGCGACTAACACACGGAGACATCCAGACGCAGACGCGAGTCTCGACAAGACAGTACGATTCGAACCTACCGCCGATCTACGCGCTACGAGTGGGGATTTCTTCTTTTTCCTCGCGACCTCTCCCTCCATACCACCCTTTGCTCTCTCGGCTCGCCTTTCCTCACCGCCCCTCGTAGCTCGCGTTACTCTTTCCCTCGCCTCACCTAAACCTAACCTCCCCCTAGCGCCGACCCACCCCACCGCGTTCCTTGTCGCGTTTCGGCTCTTCTCTTCTCCTCTTTCTTCTTTCTCCTTTCTCTTTTTTCCTTTTTCCTTTCTCCTTTCCGCCTTTTATGCCTTCTTCCGCACAATAACCCCTCGCCTACTACTCTTTCTTTTCCGTTCACCACTCCTCTGTTTGATTCCTCTTCCCTTTACCAATCTCTTCGTTCTTCTCCTTGCACTTTTCGCTTGTTTACTGCGTTTCTCACTCGCTCTTCCTTTCCTTCGCCCTATTCCCTGCATCCGAACTTTTCTATTCGCCACTTTTCTTTATTTTCCTCTCTTTTTCACCTGTCTACCACTCCCCCCCCCCCCACCCACCCTCTCTGCTACTCCTTTATTCCCTCTCGCTCGCTCTCCCGTTTTCTCTCTTCGCACGCACTCGCACCTTCCCTATCTCGAACAAATGCTCCTACTCTCTCTCTGCCTGCCTCTTCGTAGCTCCCTCCCATTTCTTCTTCCACCTTCTCCTCCCACCTTGGCCTATGGCTTATACGCTCTCTCGAACTCGCGCTCTCTCGCGCGACTAGCAGCAGTCTCCACCTCGTTTCCTCTTTCGCACCCGTCCTATTCTCTGTGACTTTCTCTCTCTCTCTCTTTCTCTCTCTCTCTCTCTCTCTCGCTCTCGCTCTGTTCTATCATACCTAACCATCTCTGTCAGTTTCTCCCTGTTCCTCGGTTCTCTGTCCGTACGACGAAGAATGTCGCCGGCGTTCGAATCGATCGGTCGGTCTCCGTGCGCGCGGGGGGTCCCCCTTCCGTTACTTGCATCCTCTCCTGCCCCGCAGAAAGAGCCTATCCTCCCTGCCACCTTCTTCTTCGCCGTTCCCTCGGATCTCCTCTACCATATTCGCCATCAGCATTACACGAGCGCACTTATTTCTTCTGTAGGTAACTCTGCTTCCTCGCGATCTCTCTCTGCTCCTCGACTACCCTCTTTCGCCCTTGCTTACCCTTCCTTTGCCCGCGTGTCCCCTCTCACAGCCAAGCCTCGCTACCACCTTTTCTCCGCTCCTCCTCCCGCGGCATACGCGATATACCATATACCCGACACTCTCCGCAGCTCTCGGTAAGCTCCGAGTATGAGTGCTTAATATCTTTGTACCATACCCAAACTGTACGTATCCGCCGATGCTTCTTACGTCCGAACTTTCCCTGCAGGCTCTCCGTCTGCAATATCTCCCTCTTCTTCTGTCGCTACTCGTCGTACTCGCTACTCGTAACGTTTTCATCTCGCTGTCCGCGATCAAGAAAACTGCCGTTCGAAGAAACAGAGGAAATCGTTCGACTGGATAGTGGATGTTGATCGGAAGCCAAAATAAAAAATTAAGATGGGAGGAGAGACCGACTGTACTCGATTGACTCGTTACAGGCGGAGAGTTCAAAGGCTGTCGAGATGAGTGAGAAAGGAGCAAGAGGGAAAAACCATCGTTTAGCCTTTTTCTAGCGGTCAACCCCCGATCTGTTCTCATCAGCCCGGTGACCCAGATCCACGAGGAAAGACCCTCTGCGTTTGTTACCAGTATATACACGTATATATGTAACAGGCTTCGCACACGTATTCCTCTACCACAGCTGATCCCTTGACCTCGTGCAACCCCAAACGAAACGAGACCCCCTGGGCCTAACGTCCATTGACCATCGCGAGTCGTTCGAGAGGGGTTCGATCATCTTATCATTTCATTTTTTTCACCAAGAGCCCCTTTCGATATTTTTCTCACATTTCAACAAGTAGATTTGTTCTCTTGGTGGAGCTGGTAACACGATCCGTTATTATGGTCCTCGTATCGTTGGTTTTACTTGAAAAAGAAAAAAAAAAAAAATTACGTGACTCGTCAAGAAAGAAAATAACATTCTCGAGGCAAGGTATTCGTTTTTGTCAACGATAAAGTCATTGTTTGAGGCGAAAAGGCGATCGATCGCGAGATCCAGGTCCCTCGTCCGAGGAAGGTCGAGGATCGGTAGGGGACCGATGTTTGCCACGAACCAAACCACGTCCAATTAGTGGAATTAATACCGGTTGGCTTTGGGGGAGCTAATGCCTCTGTGTGCATACCTACGGGTATGCACGTCGATGACTGCACTTTCCTTCGTGCGTAATGAAGGACAATCCCGGTTGGACCGAGCAGCTCGATGCATTCGCTCGTCCAAGCAACCGCTGCCTCCTCTTGTTTTGCGGTCACGAGAAAATATCTCGAACCCACGAGATTACGACTTTGAACACCAACTAACGGTACTCTCGTGTCTTTCTGCTCAGCCTCAGGACAACAATTTCGTTGGCGACGTTGTTACGTTGCCAAAAGAAACAACGAGACAAAAACACTATTCACCGACCCAAAGTAACCATTTCGACTTTGTACGTCCGGCTAGTTCCCCTTGGAAACTGTATAAAAAATTCAGACTTGTATGAAATTTCGTAGGCAACGAAATCTGTCTGGACAGCCGATCGACGACAGACAGATTTTCAGGCAACTCGGCCGAGTATGATACGCATTGTTTGAGCGTTCACGGGAGTGCGGTTCGCTAGCGGCGTTCCTGTTACTGCTCATTGGCCACCCTGCACGGGAGAATTGCGTGAAGCGCAAGCAGAGAACGGCTGCCTCTCTCGTGCATAGCTGTTACGTAACCCTCGTCATTGTTTGCGCGTCGTCGTCACAGAACTGTAACAGAGCGTACGGCAAAAAGGAGGGTAACGTGTAACGTTGGATAAGAGAGGGAAAAAAGCGCGAATTTTTGTCGAAAGAGTATGCATAGAAGGAAGGTATTCCACACCAACCAACCGGACACGCGTCAGAAGGACTTCACTGCACCGGAAGCGTCGCTCTTCTCCGTTTCTTTGTCCGACGTTACGTTTACCATGCCTGCGACACGGATTTTTGTCCAGGTTTTTTGCCTCCGTTATCCTATCGCCAGTAGCTAGTTGCATTAGCCTGTGTAGCAAAAGTACCGAAAGAAAAAGAAAAAAAAAAAAAGAGGAAAAAGAAAGAAAGGAAGAAAAAAATAGAAAGAAGAGAATAAAATGGGAGAAGTTAATAGAGTAGAGCGTTTATCGTCAACCGGTTGGTATTACCGATTGTCTCGTTTGCAATCCCCGTCTTGTCTATCACCTCGATTCTCTCTGCTCTCGACCTGTTTCCGACTCGATGCTCGCGATCGTCTTTCCATCTTCAAATTTACCAAGACGTCTTCCATCCCTGTCGATTCGTCGTCAGCCGTGTCAGAGGCAAAAGAAAACATCGATCGAATTAACGTAATTACTTGTTCGTGCGAGATACGTGCGCGTCGTGGCAAAACAGGCGTCAATGTCGATCGAGAGTCACGAAAGAGCAGGATTTTACAAAACGTTAATTGCGCGCGGTTTATATACAGCGCGGTACAGTGTAGAGGTCGGCGTGAGAGAAAAATCAAGAGCTAAAATAATGGATTTTGAGGCGGGATGAAAAACGACGGTAATTTTTCTGGACACGTACGCCACCGTTCGGTTTTTCAGCGCGGCTTACGCGCAACTAATTACCCATATGCCACGTGTTATTATAAATAGCCAATCGTTACCGACACAGCCGCATCCGCGATTCGCCCATAATGGCGTGTTATCGGATAAATAAAACGGATAGCCACGGGAGGGTGCGCTCCGATTATGCATCGACGCCTCCCGTGAGCGTATGTACCTACTCTCTGACCACCCGTACTGTTTTCCCAACCAACGACCAGCTTTTATTTCTCGTCGACTTTAATCCGTACACTGACGACAACGCCGATCACTTTTATTCGTTACGACGCTCTCGATTCCACTCCCTTTGAATCTGCTCGACGAAACGAGCACGTGCTCTACAGGGGAGAGAACTACTAAGAAAAGCAACAAAAAAAAAAAGAAAAAATCCGATAATACTTTCCCTCTGGAATTGGAATTTCGAATTTACGTTTTACAATTTGAACGTTGTAAACGTTCGATTCGAATTCTCATCCCGGGGAGTTCGACGGCTGTCGCATATAATGAAAACTTAGATCAATGCCTAGAATCAACCAAAATACCCAATATCTTCGCGTGAATAGGATAACACGTTGGTCCGCGCCATGGTATTCAAACTAAACGCATTAGGAAGCTCATTTAAATACGACACAATGCCGAGCACAAGCAGCCCGCGGTCGCGCGATATCATTCGTCGGTTGAAATAATGCTGTCCAAAAATGGCGATCGAACATTATCAAAATTCGTTGGGTTCTTCCATTGACGATGCAAACTGATTAGCAGATCACCGGATGACTCGTGATATTCCTAGTTTGGCTAACGATAAACGGAAAACGTCATTCGATTCGCAAGCAGTATGGGTTGGTAATCGCGCGGCTTGATTGCTCTCACCGCGTCAATACTTTTCCACGGTGAACGCGACGCAAGACAATCACGTTGACACCCGGTGATGGATGTCCTGACTGCTCAAAATACCCCCCTCAGTTTTCCCGCCAATAAAGCCCATTGTAAATGCGAACTATTCGAAATATTAGAGCGGCAACGGCGATTACCGGCCGTTCAGTCATCGCATCTGACGCACCGTAATCCTTTCCATCTTCCTCCGCGTTCTTTTTTGTTCTCCTGCCCCGTCTCTCTCCGTACTTTCGCCGACACGATCTAAGTCCACGTCATTCCCGAATTTGCCTCTTCCCCTTGTCGCGGCAACTTCTCCGTTCGCTCGTCGACTTCCCTCGGTCAGGTAAGAGGCAAAAGTTTGCGATCCAATGTCGAAACATCCTGTTGACAACATATCTATTATTATCCGACAAAGGTTGTCCCTCTATCTGCCGCTGACAATCTAACGTGCCTCGTGTTCAATGAACAGCGTAACAATACTATTTCAGCAACCGCGCGCAAGAAGACAACCGTCGAACGGGTCGACGGCTCCGTTACCGACATGCAACAGTATAACGAACCACCTTCCTGTCATTTCTCGTTGCTTGTTATCAGTTCATGTCACAGTCATTAGCCCCTTCGATTATTCCGAGAAAAGAAAAAAACAACAGAAAAACAACTAACGTCATAGTTGTCGCGTTTTACAAAGAAACGAACGTTCGAACATTTTTCCTTCTTCGAACTATTTCTATCGATTTGATAATCTTCCATTTACGTTGACATGGAGATATTCTTGATAAGTTTCAGGAAAAAGGTGAAGAATTGTGCGCGTTCCTTCGGGGCTTTCGACTCCGCGAACATCGTAAAGCTTAAAGAGATAGGATTACTTGTGATTCGAAATTTATTTACACCAGCCTTAATCCCTATTATAGCCGCACGCGTAGCCCGAGGAAATGGCCGAGCAATTTCGGATTTGGACTGCCGAGAGATGATGGATCGCTGTTTCGTAGGCCGGCACTGATGATACCTCGCAGATGTAACCTCCGCACCCTTTTCGGACGAGACCACTTGCCGGTGATTATCGATTAAACGCATGCACGTTCCCTCGATTTTCTCTGTTCGTCGCGATTTTCCTCCCAGTTCCCCTACTTTCTTTTCTTCCCTTTTCTTCCTCGGTTTCGTTACGGATTCACTCGACATCTGGCTCGCGTCAAAATTCCCCTCCCTTTAGTTACCTTTCGACCGTCTCACGCGCCTAAAATAACCAAAGTTTTTAGTTTAAAGGATAAAAGGCGATTCGACTGTCGCAATCGTGCGTGAAAAGCAAATGTTATGACGAAAAGGAGAGAGAGAGAGAGAGAGAGAGAGAGAGAGAGAGAGAGAGAGAGAGAGAGAGAGAGACGAAGGAAGATAGAGTCGAGACGCGTTGCGCTCAGCCGATCGTTGCTAGCTGGCTGAAACTTGGATATTGTCTCGCGCCCTGTAACGAGCAATCTCGATAGGATTAAAACGTTGTTTACCGGAACAGAAAGCCGGGAGTTTGGGTTTACTTGACGTAGTCGACACAGGCACATCCTAGCGGCCTCGGCTTCCTGGCGAATGCATACGTTTACAAGAACGCGTTGTTGTACTCCCGTTTAACTTCTCTCGTTATGCGAGTTACTCGAGCCGGCCGGCCAGTCTATCGAAGTTGCCGATAAAAATTAACATCCATATACCGAGCTGCGTGCAAGCCACTTAAACCAGTCCCGAACGAAGTCCCGGAAATGTCCAACATATGTTACCACTTCAGATAATCCAAAGCTTTTACAATAATCTAATCAGCATCACGGAACGAGAAATGTATTTAACATGATTGAGTAAATCTGCAGTTCCGTTAAATGAATTTCGATCCAGCTTTCAGAGATAAAGCTATTCTTCATTCGGATACATCTGTTACCATATATCGTGCGCGCTCGAAGCGCAAATACAGTCTCTATATTTTTTTTTTTTTTTTTGTCGTGACATCTAATTTAAGATATTGTAGGCGCTTATTAAATTGGGAACTGCAGAAAGAAAGACACAAGAGGGTGAACGTTTCTCTAACGAAAAAATTGTCGAGAGTTGTGAAACCAGTCGGCTAAAGCTTCGTGAGAGTTTTGTTGCAAAGCTGAAAGTCAGACGGGCAAGTTAGAATACGCCTGAGGAGATACAAGCTCCTTCGACTTTATAAATAATAAATTGGCGTGAAAACACAGCGAGAGACAAAAGGAGACAAAGATAGAGGTAGGTGGGAAGAGAAACAAGTATGAAGGAAACAATAAGAAAGAAAGAGAAAGCACGCGAGAGAGAAAGAGAGAGAGCGATATACAAGGGAATAAGGTATGAAGGCAAGGGAGGCTAGAAAGAGATAGAAAAAAAAAGAGAGAGACGAAGACAAATGGTAATAAAGAGCAAGCAGTAAGAGCAGCGAAGTGACGTCCTATGTCGCGGAGTCATAAACTGGGCCCCAGGATCTCAGGCTTACACTCTTATTAAAACGTCGTCCTGCATATTGACGGTTATTGATCACCTTTCGCACACCTCACTGCTTTTACGATACAAGGTTCGTATCACCTTGAAAACCAGGGATACCTTCAACGTTCGAAAAGACTTCAACGATATCACTATAGAAATGCATATTTAATCATATTTAATAACGTCTGATTTATGAAAATCATGATTCCAAACAAACACACTGTACATGTTTTACTCAATTATGTTAACTCAAAAAAGAAACATGCATATAGTTTTTATTTCTTACTAATAAATTTGTCTTAATAGATATGTATAACATTGCAGATTTATAACGTTGTAGTAGAAAAAAAAATAGTGAAAATGATTTTCAAAACCATTTACAAGCAGACGTTATTAGCATTCTTACGTATAATACAGATAAATTTTACATCAATCTGTTGTATTTACCGTCGATATAAGTTTTATACACCTCATCTGTGTTTATGTTAACACCACAGACGTCGCCTGTGTTGATATCATTGAATTTATAAATCAACTTTCCAACAGTTGATAATGTAGATGCTTATTGTAATCCAAGCACAGAACTTCGTCTGTGCCACAAACAAGATGCAGAATAGATATTCAGTCATTGACTAACTATAATCACAGATGAGATATATAGTCCTATCTACAATTGTTAACCAATGACTTCAGGCATCATGTCTTTGGCACATTCGTTATTTGATCTGCTTTGATCGTTTTACTTCTCTAGTTCTCTGATTCACCATTCTTGGAGAATGCGCTAAAAAAATCAATGATTATTTGCCATATCAGTATTTCGTAGCATAAGATACGAAGTTTCATTAGATGCAACTCGTCTGTGTTATTATAAAATAGTCAATTGAAATCAGTATTAAGCATTATTTAAATTTAAATTAATTTTTATTTAAATAACTGTTTATACGTGATTTTCTTCAAAATGGAGCGAAAACAAGTAAATCTCTGAAGAATTTTTTTTCTCAAAACCCTTGCCCTATTAAATTAATAACCTGTTATATGAGAAAGTAATCTGTTTATATCGTTAAGATAGCTTTCTCACGATAAAAGTGATATGACTCAAAAACACGATTTACGAGTTATCGCAATAAAAATATTGCATCAATTGCGAAAATCTTATTGATTTTCATAATTTGGTCGGTAAAAAGAAATTATGCTCTTCCTGATTCAAGTGACACTATGCTGCATTCTACAAATGTATATTGATGAAGTAAAAAGTGTATTACTTTGAATTGCATTGTTTCTTTAATTAATAAACTAATATCTAATTTTTTTTAGAACCATCTTTTCCTGAAAAACATACAATTGTGTCATTTTCGTCGTAAAGAAGCATACTTAATTGCATAGTAAATAATCATTATCTTTTTATCCATTATCTTTCTTTAATTAAGCTACCTTCGTTTAATTAAGGTACATTTTCACTTAATAATGTTTCGAGTGTTATTATAATTTATTACTAAATTATTTTTTGTTCTTTTGATGAGCTATTTGATTATTTGATTGTTATTGGTAGTTCGTATTATAAATTTTCAAAACGGTATTTGAGCTTAACACTTTTGCGACGGGCGATAACGGAACAAAACGTTTAGTTGAATACGGCATATAATTTTCAAAAGTCTGTAGCTAAGGTTCTGTTATTTGTAGGTATGTGAATATAAGAAATATTACATCTCATTGTCAATGTGATACTTATGATCATTTGTTGTTCAAAATTTCAAAAAATTAAACATTACAAATGCGTATAGAAAAATGTTTTTTTTAGTAAAATGAATATGGTGAATTTACAGGTACGTAAAATTTACATTTCTACATATTTATTTTACATAACAATTTATGTAGTATTTATTGACAACTTGAAACATAAAATTTTAATAATAATATTTATTATTAATATTTATTAGAAATGTATAAGTATATAATATTTAAATAAATAAGTATATTAATATTTGTTATAAATGAAAAAATTTAGCAATATCATTTAATATTTAATAATATTAAATTTTAATAATGTTATATTTTGCCATCTGGTGTGATATGTAAGCATTATGATTAGGAATGGCGCTAATTTTGAAATGACGTAGGACTACGTTTCCCATCGCGAAAGTTAGTCGTTGCTTTATTTGTTTCTTTCTATACATTCATTTGATAATTTTGGTTTTTCTTGTATAAATTATTATTAGTTGATTATGATGGAAACTTTAAAACATCAATGGAACACGCTTCGAAATTCAAAAATTAATGATAAATTCGATTGTCGATTGAAGTGATTTAAGTGATAAACTTGATCGTCGATTTACATTCTGATTCATTCTAACGAAAGTAAATGTATTTATACTTTCTGTTGAATAATTGATAACATTATTCAATAAGCTATATCATTTTCGGAAAGTGACTTTATCGTAGATAGATATGAACACGTTCTGCAGATCGCGTCTTTTCCGTGCTTGCCATTGACTAAGAATAGCATAGACCGAACCACAAACGAAGTATATGAATAGACCTTACAGTTTACGGGTCTTCACGGCCCGTGACCTAAAATACCAACATAGTAAAAAATTATTGGTTTTTAGCACACTCTGCGTTAACATAGACGAGATATATGAATAGACATGCATACAATCAGAATAGGATAGACCGGACATTAAATGAGGCTTCCTGTCTTAGGGTCTGAAATACCGACCAGAAAATATATCATTGATTTTTAGCTCACTTTACGTTTAAACAACAGTGAATTAAAGAACTAACAAAATGATACGAATTGATTAAGAAAAATAATAACTGTTACAGTGTTGTCAACTGTATACGGATTTCGATACAAAAAATCAGTATCTAAAACTATTCCATTTTATATTATGCATCCATGTATATACATATCAAAAAGAACTCTATCCGTGTTTTTCGATATTACACAATTTGATTTTAAATATATAATAATTCATACTTCATTGTTTTTAAAAATAATTTTTAAGTAACTAAATTACTTACGATATATTTATTTAATTTGAATAGCCACCGATCGAGATAAAATTTGAAGGACATTATGATGGATGTAAAGTTCCAAAGATATAAAATCTTAGCTTTGAGAGTTCGTTTTTTTTTTTTTTTTTTTTTTTTTTTTGGAAGTTTTTTTATTTTTTTAAATTTTTTTTTTGGAAGATTCTTTAATTTTACGAAATTTGTTATGTATAAAATAAAAACAAGTAATTAGGAGCTAACATTAGAGCTTCTTTTGAAAAAACAGAGATATGATATTCTTTTATTCTTTTTTTTATGAAACAAAAGAACTTCGTGTCTCTTCCAAAACATCACCTCACATTGCTCGTTTGCACCGGGCCTAAATCGAACGTCTAAAATCAGAAGCGGTCAACTTGTTTCCCGCCACGAGCCATACGAGCTATTCATTCACAATCAGTCAGCAGGTTTCTCTACCATGAAAATTAATTTCCACTGTTCCGCAGCGAGCAATACAAACTACATACTTCCCCTGTCCTGTTCTTTAACTTTAGCAGCTACAGTGAAGAAAACAATTTATATGTATACATATATACCTAATGCGAGTGCGTGGCTGTGAAAAGATCAATGCAGCGGAGGGGACAGCGCTAGCGATCAGGAAAGTAAGAGTAGGAACGACGTGTTGACCGTAAGTTAGTGATCTCTAGTCTAGAATAAACAAAAATCGCAAAAATCCAACTCTCAATAAGAATAGAAACAAATACATTCATACATAAACATCCACTTCCGAACAATAGCAGCCAGCCGGAAACACTATCACGATGTAATCCTAATCTAATTTTTATATCATTTTCTGTCTTTCCTTTTCTTTTATACGTTAAATATCGTAAAATTATCTTCCGAACGATTAAATTCTTGAATCTAGCAAACATCTCAGAGAAGGAGAGTGGATCATTTGAAACAATATTCTTATTTAGTACTGAGATTCAGCTAATTGGATCGTAATTCCACAAGAATATCGACAAAGATATGACCATTTTCACTTTAAAATATTGCAAAAAATGACCTTGAAAACAATTTTTTCCACTGTCAACGAAAGTGGACTTTAAAATAGTGCAAAAGTCGCTAATACACAAGTAGTTGATGCGACTTTACAAAAGCAAAAATACAGCAGATATATTTTTATTTAAAAGTCGCATCCTGTATAAAATTTGAAGCATTTCAAGAAATATTAATCTTTTTTCGACATTGTGTCCTAATATTTTTTTATTCATAATAATACGTGGAAAAAATTCTATTGTAGAAAAAAACATCATAGAGACCCATTTAAAAAACAATGCTTTTATGCAACAATGCTTTTTAAACAGTGTCTTGTTACTAAATTTGTATTTATTATGATTACACATACATATGTATGTTTGCTATAGTGTCGCCGGATTCAATTCAATAAATAATTTTCGAGGAAACGGTAATACTATCTGTATTTTTTTATTTTAATTTCTATCACCAATAGCGCTGTAGTACTTGAGTAAAAAGCATTAGATGTCCAGTCTATGGTAGTTAGTCAATGGTATTGTGTAGCTAACTTGCCACAGAGGTATATGAATAGACTAAGCATCTTATGCGATTTCGTGGCCCGTGACCGGCAATACCGACATAATAAAAAATCATTGGTTTTTTTAGCGCACTCTACGTTTAAACAATGGTGAATTACATCATGTAAACGATCGAATTTGATCAAGTACTGAATGCGCCAGAATTAAGATTTTTAAAATCCAATAGTGCTGTCAAATTTTTAGTGCCGAAATATGAAGCTAGTAACTAACTGAAATCATTCTATTATATATCAAAAAGAGTTCTATCCATGATTTACAGTATTACGATGAGTTCTTTTCATATAGTAAAGTAAAATTCTAAAGTTATTAATAAAATATTAAAGAACTTATCAGCTTAAATAAATTTTATAATATGCGAAAAATTAAAGAAAAGAAGAAGAAACAATCCACTTATTTACAGATATAATCATTGTAAAAGAAATAATTAATCCTAAACTTTCTAAAATATTTTTATACGAAAAATATACAAATTCGTATGAAATATTTTCCATACGCTTACAAATTAATTATCCAGATATCAAAACTATATATTATTTATTTTTCATTAATCTAATGGATATATACACACAATGGATATATACACACAATGGATTTACACAAACACCTAGATCGCAGCCAATTAACTCGTATTACTTCAGTCATTAACTTTAGTAACAAGCATTCTGTTTTGAATATCTCATAGAATTTTCTATATTTGGTGTATTTTACGTGCAAACTTCTTTTGTTGATGTCAAAAAGATTTGTGAAATAAATTTAACAAGATATATTTAATTACCATTTATTTCCACAGGGCCCAGGCATCTAAATTCCATAGTCCATGTCATTCCATCTTTCATCCATTGGAAGTTGATAAATCTGTAACAAACTTATTTGTTTGATTATTAGTTTAAAAAAATTAACATAAAAATTCCACGCCACTATCAATCAGTCCCGACATTTGGAAAAATAAAAGCAAATGATTAGCCAGAAGGGCTAGACTACTGAAAAGGAAACCGCGATATAATAGTTAGAAGGGCTATTAAAAAAGAAGCATGTCTTACTCAAAAGTACAATAACCAGAAGGGCTACTGTACAATTATCAACACTATGAACCCGCGCAACAAACCGTATCTTGTTTCGCAACACTGATTCACTAACACTAATTATGAAATAGGAAATTTTCGAAATCAAACGCGAAGAGTGCTTCGTCATTTTTAAAATTACCGAAAATAAGCACGCAACATTATTGATCTACGCACTTATCTTTAAAAATGCGCAACACTAATTGCGACGCGTTCAGTGCAACCATGCTGGAAGTTGCTGATAAATGACCACAGCTCTTGTAGTTGTATCAGGTGATCCAGCAGCAGGAACAGTTTTCCACGAATTCAGTGGAAGAATTTGGACATTTTGTAAACGCAACGCTACTTCAAGAAACGCGATCATTCATTATCGCAACACTAACAGGAGAAGTAAGTGGAAATCGCGATGGAACAATATCACAACACTAACTCTAAACCAAATTCAATAAAAATTATTCTTAAGAGTACAACGTTACTGTATAAACTAAAAGCTACTTTAAATATACTAACATTTTAAAATTAATTAATAGGAATGACTCTATAATCTAATTTAAAATAACAGGAAATAAGATTTTACTATGTATAACTCTAAGACAACTTCAAAAATTTACAATCAAAATTCCTAAAGACAATCGCGATATCGCAATTCGCAACTCTAAAGCAAACGTGATTATCATTTCTTCGCAACTCTAATTCAACCCGTAATTGATCTCTCGCAACACTATTAAGAAAAATCACGATTTGCCCAAAACAATGCTGGAGAAAAAAAAAATACAACTACAAATACTAAAAGAGCATAGTGACAAAGTAGTAACAAGAATGATTTCCCATGCTCTGGAATCATTTTAATGATACAGAAGATGAGACGCCATTTGTTGTGACCTTCTTCTTGGCAATTTGCCGGGCCTCTTCGGCTTCTAGCCCCTTCTTTCTTCGAGCGAAATGCCCGTTGAAACTTACATTTAGCTCGAGTCTTTCTAATCGGAAACCAAAAAATAAGTTATAAAGGTGAAATAAAAAGATAAATCGCGGCAGCTAATTGAATTACACATGGACGACCAACGATCATGGTGATCGTTGTCCGTTCGCAGGTGCGTGCTCGAGCAATGCCTACATAAACGTTCGTTTCGGAACCTACTCGCGACCTATCCACGACCGCGACCGCAATGCTAAATTCAAAAAATCGAAGAATAAAACCAGAAACAATGGCATGTCCCATTTGTACCAATTTCACTGTCGATTTTTCAAATTAGATTTCCAGAAACAGGTTGGACACGCGAAAAGAGGGCACGCGACCAGAGACTGTGCCAACCTGCCCGGCCCTACCTACTTATAATTAAACACAGGCATACCAGAAAGTAAGCTACCTATCCTATCCAGGGGCCCTATATTTAAAAAATGGCAAAACAGGCACATCTACACACTCACTCCACGGTTCTCACACATACCACTCGGGCGCGACCTAAACTAGAGAGAACGTCCCGGGACGCCTCCGACACCCGAGTTTAACACACAACTTTCACACTTTAATTTACGTACCATTTTCCTGAAATCAACTGACAATGGCTAGCGAACATTAAGTGATTAAAATACGTTTATATTTATATCCGAAATATTAATATCTGAGAAAAAAGTAATTTCTATAGAAAGTACATGTGCAAGTTGACTTGGAATCATTGTTATAACTGATCGTATAATTAATAATATAGTCATAGTATAGTCAATGAGTATTATTACATAATAAATTCATACTTCAAATCAGTGCATAAATATTTTTAATATTTTAACTTACAATAAATGGAACAATAAAAACGACGCAATTCCACATCCTAATCACACACACATGCGGAAAATACGTCGTGCACGATACGCTAACACATTGTCAGTTGCTGAGAAATTTTTTATAAAATTACAAACTATTTATCGATCATCGTGTCGAATGTCTTTCACCCATCCAAGTAGCACCTGGGCACGTGAGTGAGATCCTGACAATGAACACGGAAGGGGTTAAACCTGAAAATCCTGAACTAAAAAAATTATTATTTATTAGATTAGTTTATGTAATTTATATCTAACGGACTGTTGCATTATTTTATTTCAAATTGTAATGATTCTACTCTTTCAGAAATTGTTGAAATTGCAAGAGAATAAAGATAAAGAATTGTATTTATTAAAAAAGATATGAAATCTAACAATTGAATAAAACAATCAAAATTAAACAATTAACTTTAAATTAAATATTAATAAAAACAATTTCAGGCGATTTCTTTATCAAAGCATTTTCGAAAATGCGAAAGCAGTGTTTATCAAACGTTGCCTTGATTCAAAAATCTGCCTATCGCGAAATATCTTCTTGCACATAAAATTTCATATATTTTTCTACGGAATGAATTTCAATCTATTATATATTTTAAATTGTTTTGAATATATTGTATATTATATATATTTTTTATTAGATATATTATATTTTTTTATTACATATATTATGTATTTCAATTGTATTGTATTGAAAATTATAAAATTTAGTTAATTAAATCATTTAATACTATTATAAAAAGGAAAATGAAGTTCGAAATTATTAATTATTATTACAAAACTATCACCAGTATTAATAACTAATAATTGCATCTTTCATAGCAATGAAGTCGGAGGGTATTCGTCTTCTCTACTACAAAATGCTCAAACGAAATCATTTTAATCTATTCATATGGATATTCATATGAATATTTTGCATTTACAAACATTTATACTGAATATATTTTGATTTTACAAATAATTACTATAACTGTATATATTCAAACTAATTGTTAAACTCGCGACGTGCAAGAAGCCCTATCCTGATCTAATACATAAGAAATCTGAAATAGATGTTACTACTCACGGATATAAAAAATATCCGTGGTCACTATGCTCATCAAAAATTCTACGTATACAACCAATCACCCGTGCCGATTCGGACCTTT
>NW_025110225.1:156832-207218 GCF_011392965.1 Frieseomelitta varia | reverse complement strand
AGAAAATATTGCTATTTTTTTTAGAAAATGATTATAAACTTGAGTATGCATTAAAGATATTAGTTGGAAATTATAAAATATTTCTCAATATTTATAGAAACTGTATTCTGAATGTTCATTATTAAAGTGAAGTATGCACGTTAGTAATATATAACGTCGTTATAAATATTCGAAAATGTTTGCGTAAATCAAAATTTCACGGCTAAATGTATTTAAAAAATCATACACGTGCAAAATCTTGCTCTGAATCATTTAATTGCGTGTCAGCGTTCGGAAAAAATATATTATAGCACAGTACAATATAGTAAAGTACGAAAATTTTGAATTTAATAATCTAACACAAGAATATATATCCATTTGAAAGCATGTACCATTACGCTACTATAATCTCTATACTCGAAAAATAATATTAATTAATATTAATTAATTTAATCTTTTCCATTTTCATCTTTTTCCTATCCCATGTAATTAAGAAATTATGTATTGTGAATTATACTTCAAATATATAGAAATTATGTAGCAAATGTTATCTAGAATGAATAAAATGTTATCAACTTTCCATAAAAGTTCATCAGATTGTCCACTAATGATTGTGGCGTCTATCTTTGCAACCAAGGAATAATCTGCACACAAAGAAACAAAAAGTTAAAACAAATATGTCAAATGGAGACAAATATGTAAAAATGAAACGATAATCAACTTCAAATTTTATCAAAAAAGCGTACGAGATAAGGTACCGGTAATCGTAAGAGTAAAATCAATGGTCGAAGAAAAATCAGCACGAAAAGCTTCAAAATCTTATTCGATTTCGACGCGAAAGATCAATAGATTAGAAAAAGTTACGAACCCAATGCAATGTAACACGTGTTACTGTCTCAAAATTCAGTACTAAATGACTTGTCTCGACTTGTATCGACAAAGTAGTAACAAAAAGTCAAAAAGGAATCACGAGAATAAACAAGTGCAACATTAAGAGCCTTATACAGACACGTAAGCGTTATGTTTATTTTGTTTTGAACGCGGATTTCGAGCTTCTAGGCCTTGTTTTATTTGAGAAATGAAAACTTCTATTATATTGTGCAGTAAAATTATTATTTTAGCTATTAAATATAGTAAAATTATTATTTTAACTATTAAATACATACATTCTTAATAAATTATTATTGAAGTTAATATAAGAAATATAAGAATTGTTAAGAATTACTCAATATGAAATTAAAGAAATAAGTAAAAAATGTTATAATAAAATTATATATATATATAAAGACATATAATAAAATTATTACACTTTTATTATAACATTTTCTATTTATTTGTTGATTCTTTAATTTCATATTGCGTAATTCTTAACAATTCTTACATTAAATTCAACAATAATTTATTAATAATGTATGTTTAATAGTTAAAATAATAATTTTACTGTATTTAATTTTATACCAAAATTTAATTTAATTTCAATTCTAATCAGTACAAATATATAGATACACATATATATAACAATACGTAACAATGTTAGTTAGTGTGTAACAAAGTTACTCAATTACAAGGTTACAATATTTGTACTGGTTAGAATTGAAATTAAATTTTGGTATAAAATTATAACTAACTTTTAGCATAGTATATTCTGTGTAAACGTTTATATGCTATTATTTCTTTAATTGTTGAAAATTATATGTAATAATTATTTGGTTAAATGATACCTTGAGTTCGAGCCAAAAATGCACCTTTTATTTTAAAAATACAAAACACAAACATAAATCTAACAACTATTGATAAATTTTTACCTGAGTACTTCTTTCTAGATGAATTTTCTGAATAACACTTTCTCCTTTACAAACGTGGAATGCTTTCTTCCGCCATGATTTCCGTTTAAAAATCGATCATGAGAAATATCGATTATTTCGAGAATCGTAGGAAGTACGTTATGTATTTCGCCGTTGGGGCGCTGTAATCGCTCATTTTGTACGTAATGACGACTTGGAATAAAAAATAAAAAAAACTCTGGTCTAAATCAAATACACAAAAGTCATGAGACATTTTTAAAGAAGAACGAAAACATTCATATACAAGATAAAAAATTGTCAATACTTTAAACGGTTATAATTTCATGAAAAAATTTGTAGAACAATTAACTTGATTTTATTTTAAAGAGTAGAGTTTCCACTTTAATAATCCTGAGTTTATTTCGTTCAAAAATATTTACTTTTACATCATGTAGCAAGTGTAAAAATAAAAATACTTTTCTTCTCGAAAATTGTAAAAATTCAAACATCTCGCCAAAAAGAAGTTTTTCCATCATTGAACAACTTTTTTATGATCAGATCAATTGTGATCTTGAAAATTGAAATCTTCTCTTTACATTGAGTCCTTAAAACTACCAGTATGATTTGTTTTCGCCATTTCACTGAGTTTTAAACAATAATTCATTAATTTTTAATTATAACAACAAATGACCTTATATGCAAGTCATTGAATTCGTCTTAACAAATGACTTCAGAATTTCAGAAACGAACGATCTGCAAAATAATTTACACCACACAATATAACTTTATTTGTGGAACCAAATATATAACAAACAATATTTGTGGGAATTTCTTTGATACTTCCAAGCTTTTATAAAATCGAGTTTACAGGATTCACTCAAACTCTGAAGGTACACATTAAAATAAATAAAAAACATCATATCTAATTATATTGTTAAAAAATATATTTTAATCAATTTTTTCTAATACCTTTAATTAGATGTAAATAATCAAATATATAATAAATTTTTCATCACAATTTCCATCAATTTGTTTTAAATCATTATATTCCTTCATTGATGAAATATCACCACGTTCAATTCAATAAATAATTCTCGAAGCAGATGTGGCAATACTGTCCATATTTTTTAATTTTAATTTTCATTACTAGTGCTACAGTGCAAAACTTGCCCGAATCGGTATGACAGAATGTGACACGAAAATGGTAAAGGAGTCCTGAGACTTTTCAATCATGGGAAAAAATACATTGTATGCGAGGTCTATTCATATACCTCGTCTGTCGTCAAGTCTATCCATATATCTCGTCTGTGCAATGCATCTTTGATTAAGCTAAATATGTTCGCCGTTGCAAATCGCAGAGGGCAACAAACACTAATTCTGTAGTGATTATGATAATTTATATTTATATCACAATACTACAAATAAATAATAACTCCGTAATTAATTTTAATCGTTTATATAAAAATATTATCAATATCACAAAATATATAATTACTAATAATTTAATGAAGATTACATAATAGAAGTTAAATAACGAATAATTTCTATGAATGAAAATTAAATAACGAATGAAGAATTTCTACTATGGCTACAATATATATAAGTGTCAGTAAACATTTCCATGGTGATAATAAAATTAATAGCTATTTTTAAATATTCTATTGTTTATATTAAATACACATCTCGACGGAACATAGATGTCGTTGATCTAAATTCTTCGAAGTAGAGGTCGCTACAATTCTTTTAAAACTGATTTCAGAATATTTCAGAACGTGAGACTCGTTTCATATAATGTCAGTTCTGTCTTTAGTCGATGCTCATACCTGAAAAGCATAAAGTAAAAATTATACGAAAATATCTTATTTCTAATATTGCTTAGGAAATATTATATTGTAAATAAATAGAAATATTAATCATGAATAACCCAACATTCTTAGATATAGATGATACAATATTAATGAAAAACCTAATACTACCTGTAAGTAACGATAATTTTTGAACTTCGTATTGAAATCAATATCTATGTAAATCTTTTATTTTCATAGGGAAATACACCAAAAAATGATATGTTAGAAGAACAATCTAATTTTAAACCTTTCTTCACTATTCAACCTACACCAGGTAATTTCTATTAGTAATATTAATAAAAACAACAATATTCATCAAATATATAATTCCTATATGTATATTCTAGGTATATGTGTAAAAACAAGAAGTGATAATGGAGAAAAAATATTCTTAAACATATGTACATCTGACAAAATACCATCACCTGATGATATATCAGATGCAAAACTTTTTGAAATATTGTCACAAGAAAATCCAGAATTTGTCATACCTATGAGTATTGGAAGTGAAAGATTTGAAACTGATAAAGGTATATTGTATGAAAAGAATAATACTAATTGATCTAATTCATGTAATATTTTAGGTGGATCTCTTTGTTTGACATATGATATTGTTATTAATACAATATATTTTGAGAAATGCCAAACAAATAAAAATTTTTTACTTTTCACGATATCAGTTGTAATGGATGGTGTATCAAACAAATTTGACAAAACATTAAATACAGAGGATTACGTAATTCTTAAAAATAAAAAAGTATGTTTATTTTCTAATTGAATACATGTAAATAAGATGAAATTAATCTTAAATTTAAATTTAAAAAATTAAACAGGTTTTAGGAAAATTACAACAACACAGAATTGAAGATCGTAAGCCAAGAACTTGCACACAAACTGAGAAACAATTAATTGAAGAAATTAATACTCCTGTTCAAGATATTTATGAGGAAGAAAATAAAAATAAATTAAAAATTGTTTCTTCAGATACTGTTGTTAATTTAAAACAGAATTATACATTACTGAAATGTTTAAAAGAAACATCTGTACATTTGATTGGTTTATTTCAAATACCTAGTGGGGTAAGATAATTCAAATTTTATATTCAATGTAAATATTGGCTAATTATTAGTGTTTTCATTTAAATCAGATTACAAAAGAGGAGATAGAAGTACTTCTTAATCAAGATCGTATCGTAATTACTATTGATAAAACTGGTTTCACATATGATTTATCAGTTCCATATATCATAAATATAACACAAACAAAATGTGTCCTAGACAACAATTACAGAGTAAGAACATTAATTTATTATAATTAAATTTCTTTATAATATTACAACAATTTATTTATATCTTTCACAGATATTAAGATTAGATATGCCTGTGGAAACAGTTTTAGGAAACATTAAAACAAGTTAATTTAATCAATTATTTTATTATAACAAAAAACAGTTTAACACTTATTTATATTGTAAAAAAGTAAAATATAAATTTTATTATTAATTATTTCAATCTATTTCTCTTACCAACAAAACAAAATTTTAATATATATGAACAATATAGATTAACAAATGTGAAACAAGATTTGTGATGTCTAACTCATACATTGTAACAACTATACAAATATATATACTACATTTATACATTTATATATACACAATGAAGGTTACACAGAAAGTAATGCTTGTTTACATATAATAACTATGAAATGTATTTCTAGAAGGTTAGGTAGTTTCCTTCATATGTTGACATAAACCAAATTTTATATTAAATAACTAGTATTGTTGTTGCTTCATGCGTTTGAAGTAATGATGAGAATTAATTATTCAACCTATAACGGAAGGCAATTTGCCATACACTTTTTGAAAATGCTAGTACAAAAGAATGCCGCATTACAATTAATACTTGGATTGAATAATTGTTATCTTTTTACAAATTTGAGTTTTTGTGGAGTCAACATGTTGCTGAAAACGACTACTTAAAGTACAGCGTACAACACATGATTATGTAAATTCAAGGTTGATATATAAAAATTCGTCTCACGTTACGATAAGTATACAAAGGGGGATGATGACTGTATTGAAAAATAACTAAGTATATATACTAAAGATTAGAAATAAAGAAAACTTTTTAAAATACATTGAAATCGTCATTATTTTAAAATGGGTATTATTATTTTCTGGACAACCCTTTATATATATCTATATGTATATACATAAAAAGCAATATCACAAGTATTGATATTGGAATGATTTGTACGACTATAATTTTTTATTCATTTTATACTAAAAGAAATGCACCCTTTTTATATGTGAAAAAAATGTTTTATATTTCTGTGTAAAATGTCGGTCGTTCGATTCCGATCATGGAAAATACATTTGGCAAGAGATATACTGTATTTACACCTATCATAAAACAAGTCACATATTTGTAGACTAGATCAACAAGAACCTTATTTTTATCTTCAGAATAATTTTGACTTTTCATAAGGTCCTTAGAATTAACTCTTAATATGGCACACATTATTCCATAACTAAGAGATTTGCAAACAATTCTTGTTGCAAAAACACTGCAAAATCCAAGTATTGTTCTAAGTATCATGCAACCAAACATTGAATAAGTTGGCCATATAATATCATATGGTGGTGATTTTATAGGAGCTATCATAGCTCCAGTATTATAGTTAAGCCAAGCTCCTAAATGAACTCCAGTAGTAACAGATACTACCATAGTAGTATCACCTCTAGAATAAGAAACTGACCGTCATAACCAAATTGATGTATTTGTAAAATTTAAAATTATTATGTAAATTACCTGGTTGGTGTCCATTTCCTGCTGCATGGGTAATAAACTATGATGGCTATACTAATGGCAATCAAAATTGCTAAAGCCCAAATATTTGAAAGAATATAATAATCTGTAAAATCCACTAAAGGTACTAATGGAATCATCAGTGCAATGGCCAATATTAAGCCTGCTAAAATGTCTAACACTGTGTGCATACCCAGATATAGTCTACTCATACACACAAGTGTACACCTTTCAAATAAATGATGACAATTGTATTTAAAATCTTTTATTAATTTTAATCAACCTATTGTTAGGGAACAATATGTCACTTACCACAGAATTGCAATTGTCCAACCAATAGAAACAGGGTAGATATATCTATTCATTGTAAATAATACTACACTAAATGGTATCGATATACCAATCATAGCATGAGTAGATGGCATTCCGTATTCTTCTGACCATTTTACTTGTAATCTAACCGCTGGAGGACATGCAGGTCTTGCCCAACATATAACATCTTTTAATATTTGACCTATATACAAATATTTTATAATGCAACTATACTTAGAAATAAAATTTATTAAATTTTATTTAATAATAATATACCTGTTGTCATAATAATAGCCCATACTAAAACAACTCTTCTACCCACTGCACCATCAATATTCCAGAACCAAAAAGGTATAAATGTAGAATAAAATATTTCATCCCCTAATTCTGTCCCAAATAAAAACAAATAATACCAAAAGTAATTTGTTATAGTATGATTCGAATTAAAGACAAATGATTGTTCTTGTTTATCACTCGTGTATATACTTGTTTTAGCCCCACAAAGAGATCTCTTTCCCGTTATAGTATAACCATTTTCTTTCGCTCCCTCAGGTTTAAATTGACAACTATTTGAATTGCATTCAGTATTTCGACAATTAGTATCATGGATTGTCGAACACGAATTTTTCTTACAATGTTCTTTCAAAGTTCTAGTATAATGTATTTTAACACCAAAACAATTTTGTATTTTTGCTACTAAAGACGCATCTTTTAAATATTCTACAATTTCTGACCACATAGTTTCTACGTATAATATACAAGTTTCATCGCAAGAATAACATTTTATTTGGTAATTTATTAACTTACTAAATAAATTGATTATATGAATGCGACAATGATGAATTCATTAAATTACATAAATTAGAATCGGGTAGAAAAATTAATAAAGTGCAAATAATTTAATCTAAATCTACCGCGTTAATGTTAATTAATTTATTGAATATTCACCAAATTATTTACAAGAAATGTAATTCTTTTAAAATTTTTATTTGAAACGTATGAAATTTAAAGAAAAGATATTCGAGTAGTTTAAACGTGTTCAGATAACCGCAAAATTTATGATACTTGTATACATCTTTAAACACGACACTTTTTATCACTCCCAACTCTTGTAGCACATTATTGTACGTATACATATTCCATAAAGTACATATAGTTACAGAAATGCCGCAACTTAGATTCGCCAACTTCAAGCTAAATCAATGACTTTATGGTTGTCCTACAATAAAATCGATAGTTGCATCTCGATTAAGATATGTATCAATCTCGATATAAAGATATGCATATTGATATTAATATTTACAAGAAAAAAAAAGATCCAGAGTATATGTAATTAAATAAGAAAAGATCTAATGGGAAAAAGATTGTTTTTATCTAATAATTTATTTAATAATTTTTTATTTAATAATTTATCTTTCACCTTGATTGCAGAATCCTATATACATTTATAAAACTTACAAAATAAAATAAACCCCATTCTTATATATTACAATATATGAAGTATACAACGAGTTATAATGTAATAAAGCATTTAAATTTAAAAATATAATAAAAAAACATTTCATACATTTATCATTCTTTTTTATCAATGCGAGATATCTTTCACTTAACAACTGAAATATATTTATAAAATAAAACTTTATCACAGAAATATGTATTTGAAATTCAAACATTCATTGTATTAATCTAGGATTGAAACATCTGCCCAATAAGAGCAAAACTTTTAACAGCTAAAGAAACATCAGATATATCCGAATTCGTATGTATATGCAAATCTGTTGTGTTAACAGCATTTGCATTAACAACATTCTGAGAATTTATTTTTTGGATATTGTCGATATAAGTTTTATTATTTTGTGTGTTTATCGCATTAGTATTATTTAGATAAACCTGCGGTAAAACTGTAATAATAGAAGTTGGTGAAGACGTCTCGGATTCACAATAAGTTTGCATATTTTGTGTTGAATTAGATTGATAGCTGTTATACTGTGCTTTACACTTTTTCTCATGTACAAATAAACTACCAGAATGGCTATATGCAGTGCCACAAATTTTACAAGCATATGGTTTTTCTCCTGTATGGGTAAATTTGTGCTCTTTCAAATACTTTAATCTTCTAAATGATTTACCGCAAGTTTTACAATGATAATTTGCTTCTCCCGTATGTGTTGTAATGTGTGCTTTAAGTGTACATGATTTGGCAAAAGCAGCACTACAGAAATGACAAACAAATGGTCTATCACCAGTATGAGTTCTTTCATGATTAATGCAATTAGAATTTGACGTAAATCCTCTTCCGCAGTATTTACAAACGTGAGGTTTGTATCCTGTGTGCGTTCTCATATGAAACATGAGACCTGTATTTTGTCTAAAAGTTTTGCTACATATATGACATAAAAATCGCTTAAAATTTACATCTTGTTGTTCTTTAGCACGTTCATGAATTCTTATATGTTTTTGCAATTTAATTTCCTTCTCAAAGGATTTATTACATTCTCCGCATCGATATGGTTTTAATCTTTCGTTTGATTTATGTTGGTCTTTCTCCTTTTCCTCACAAGCACACATCTGACCGCACGATGTGCAGTTTTCTCCTATATTATGCATACTCAATTGATGTTTCAATAAAGATTTTTTCGTATCATATGATTTTCCACAAATTTTACAAGGAAAACCTTTTTCTTCATTATCTGAATCAAGTTCCTCTCGAATCCAACTATTTATTAATTTAATTGCTGACTTGTCATCACTTGGTTTTTGTATTTCTAATGCTGAATCTTCATTGTGTCCATATCGATTCTTGTGGCTGTTTAATCTATCTTGTCGGAAGAATTTCATATTACAAACGTTACAAACAAATTTTTTTTCGATATGAATCTGTAAATGTTTTTGAAGTAATTTTTCGTTCGCACAACGCTTAGTACAGTAGTTACATCGATAAGGTACTTCATAATCAGAAGAATCAAAGCTTTCAATAGTTACCTCTGATAATAAAGAATTAGACTTTTTATCTTTAGATTCTAAAGACTTTCTTTTAAGGACATGTGAAGTAATACTTTCACTAATATTTTCTTCCTCCGTTTCTTTTTCATCTTTATTATTTCCCACTTCTCTTTTTTCTGGTTCAATTATGTTCTCCAATTTTCTTTTATCTCTAATTTCTTTCAGAATAGAGAAGACTTCCTTTGGATTAGTTCTTTTGTGAACATTTAAATGTCTTACCATAGTATCAGTTTTCCTAAAATTTCTGTTACATATTTTACATAATACTGGTTTAGGTTTTTCCTTAACAATATGTAGTTTAGTATGCTGTATTAATTTATCAAGTTGAAAAAAGTATTTGTTACATTTATCACATGTAAATTTTTTTTCGTCATGAGTTAATATATGTCTATCCAAAGACCTTTTGGTGGAATAACACCTGGTACATTTTGGACAATTATAAGAACTTCGAGAATCTACTTTGTTTATATCTGCTGCATTATCCCATTTAATAACTGTATTCTTTTTTATATATTGCCTTTGTCGTTCTTTGTGATTTTTTAAATTTTCTATAGATGTTACTCTTTTAAACATTGTCATTCTTCTTGTTCGATAAACTTCCTTCCCTGTAATATTTTTTTCATATTCTGCTTGCTTACATTTGATATAAGCTTTTTGTTTATTTCGGTTACTATTGGATTCTTTTTCTTCTGTATACTTTGATTCATTAATCACTTCATGATCTTTTATGTCTTTAGTATCAGAATTAAGAATTACCGTTGGATAGGAATTATAACCCATTGCAGAAAATGAATTGTTTTCAATTTTGATTAAATCAGAAGTAAATGAATAATTAGTCTGACAATATTGATCCTAATAAATAATAAAGTGAAAATTAAGCAATTTTGTAATATTACATTCCTTATTTACAAATATGTCAGTACTTACTTTTGTAGTCTTACATAAATTGATGTTATAAATTTTTTCCACTTTACCATACAATTCTCTTAATCGGATATCAGATTGTTGACATTGCTTTCTTAATTCATGGGCATCATTGATTTTTAATATACATTTTGTGCAAATAGTGGAAGGTAAACCATCATTCTCCAATATCTATCAAGATTGAATTATAAAAAATATAGAAAACAAAGAAAAAAAATTTGAGGAAAAAGAATAGCATTGGAATTAAACTGACCTCCACACCGGTACACAAACGAAGTTTTTCGGACAAATCAATTATATCTTCGTTAATCAAATTACCATCAAAAACGATACGCTTACCATCGAAAATATATTGGTTATTTTGATTTGTTGCAAGACAAACACGGCAAACATTGCCACAGTCATTTGATAAAATTGTTGCTTTATTTTCGACTTCCATTGGATTTTAGTTAAACTAAATGTTTAACTAGAAATTTACATTCAAATTTTTTACAATCGTCAACGAAAGATCATAATTCAGATGTGATGCGCTAGCATTTACTATCACACACGTTATTTCTTTTTCCTGCGAAAGTTCATCAATGTCTGTGGTAGAGTTTCTATGATAATTGTGAAAATTTAATATACCTTAGGCATAATTATTTTTTCAAAATAATGATCTTTCAATATTATTGTTATCATTGTTTATTACAATATATAGTTCAAGTTTATCTTTAAATGTAGATCAAACATTAAGAAAAGAGAAGGAATATAAATACAATGGTAATCTGTTTATTTCACTTGTTCATGACATAAGCAAGCATAACGAGAGAATAAATACGTAAATAGTGGTTTGAACTGTTGAGACATTTAAAAAGTAACTGTTTGTCAAATTATATAAAAAACAAAGCAATTTTATTATATTATACAATCAAGTAATGGAAAATTTACCAACAAAAAGAAGTTATGAAGACGATAGTAATACACCGAATGTTAAAGAGAGAAAAAAGCACCTCACTGATCGGTACTTAACCTATGATATTTTAAGGATTGTATTTAAATATCTGAATTGGATAGATTTATCGAATGCATCAATGGTTTGCAGGTGTGAAAATATTTAATACTGTATTAAGTGTTTGTATTCCAAATAAAAAAAAATTCATTGTCAAAAATTTATTTATTCAAAAGAAACAAGCTTCATAGAAACTTATAAAATGTAGGTTTTACTGTGTAGTTTTTACTATATAGGGCTTTGTATTTCAGATCCTGGTTAGAAGTGGCAAATGATGAAAAACGAACTAGGGGAGGTCCTATCTGTTTAATAAATTGGGGTAAAAAATATCTTAAAGTTATAGAAAAATTACGGAACAAACCTACATTAGGATTAGTTTTTAAAGCTCCACATAAAAGAAATGTTAGGCAAGGTATTTATTTAAATTATGCCTCAATTTTTTTTCATTTTGAGATACACATTTGATTTTGCTTTTAATAATTATATTTGCTTATATCAAGATTGTCTTTGTCAAATTCTTCCACAAAGTTGTGAAATTGTAACATTGGGCACATGTGGTATACTTATTGAAAATGCAGAAATGGAAACAATCCTTGAAGAAAGAGTGTGTGCATTTCTACCTGAAATACCTAATGTAACAATCAAAGTAATTACGATTGTTTCAAAAAATGATTTTGCACAATATTATGAACAAATGAGATTAACTCTTGCCAAACATGAAACAAATAGATCTAAATGCCTTCTACTATTTTGTAATCAAGCAGGTCGTGCTCTAGCACGAGAAGCTGCAGGTGTATTACAATTATGGTAAAATTCTAAATTCCATAATATATAATATTATAATATATTATAATAATGTTATGATATTTTTATATTTAGTAATGCAACAGTCAGACCTTCAGTGTGGGGAGGAGTAGTCAAGGATTTATATGTATGTAATTCAAAAAATCCTATTCATGATGAGAAATGTGTTACATTTGCATATTGTATTGGAATTACTATAGTTGGATCAGTAGATTCATGGTCTATAGTTATGGATGATGATTGCAATACTAAGGCACTAGTTGAACAGAAATTGGAATCATTTAAAAGTCATATTTCTTTAAGAAAATATTCCATGGGTTTCATGTTTGCATGTTGTGAACGTGGAACAAATATGTTCAATGAACGGGATGTGGAGTCTACTATTTTCAAAAAATTATTTCCAGAAGTACCGTTAGTAGGTTGTTTCGGTGATGGGGAATTCGGAGAAACTACAATACCAAGCAGTAAGTAGCTTTTATTATAACTATAAATGTTATTATAATAATGAAAAACTCTATATTTATTTTTTCAGAGAATTTTAATGATACAAAAGAATATTGGTATCACGAAAGATCAACCGTTTTTTTAATAATTACATACGGCTAAAATTTGTAAAATTGATTTGAATTTATAACAAAAAAAATCAGAATGACCAATTAAAACAATATCTTAAAGACATTGTTAATTGTAATATAAAAACTCAACAATTATGACTGAACTAAATGAAAAAATGTGTTGCGTGACGACGATATACATTAATGTATAACGTATAATGTATTTTATGTTTGTATAAATTTTTTTATGTTGCTCTCTAATTTGTTATTTCCCTGTAAAAAAAGTCGTTAATATGAAACTTTTTTTATTTATCTTAAAAAATGGATTTCCTGAATGATAAAGGCAATTTTTAAATAATCAGTATGGAAAACAACAACCTTGTTAAATATTTTGTATGCGTTACTATTTTAACGTGATATGAAAACACCTAGCATATCCGACAAGCATATCCTAATTGGACAAAAACCTGCACCTCTTTGAATACAATTATAATGTTTAAAACATCGCCAGACAATCACCTGATAGTATTTCCGCATGTGATACCGGGGTAAAGATAAAATAAAAAAAAACTGGGCCGTACGAGAGTTTGTTTATATTTAGTATGATATTGTCAGGGTTTATAAGGTTGTACTTTGAAGTTTTCGTCATTTAATGAAGTCAAGTACGGATATATAAATACTTGTGCATCAAAATCTTCATTGCGTGAGAGTTTTGCATAATTATTTTAATATTATTATAATTTTTTAACAATAAGTACGATATATTTAAAAGTGAAACAATGATTATATTAAATTTATTTACATACTTTGTAGTTATGTCTGTTATTTTATTTAATTTTGTGGTTTGTGAAGTATGGAATAGCGGACTGCGAGAAAGGTATGATGGATATGGAGTGGACTGGCTTTTTATGCCTGATGGAAATGATCAACCACAAGTTGCAGTATTGAAATATACAGAAAATGATGAACGAGGCATTTTTGATGACTCACAAGTTTCTTATATTCTTCATACTCGGTATTTAATAAAATTTATATATTTATAAAAATATATTTTACAATTTCTTTGAAATCTAAATATATTTCAAGATCTACTCCAGAAAATGGCTCTCAATTATATATTAATGATACTAAAGGACTTCAAAACTCTGATTTTGATCCGTCTCGACAAACTAAATTTATAACACATGGATGGAAATCAAGTGTAATGAGTGCTGGTCTCATCAATATGAAAGAAGGTATTATAATTTAAAACATTTAAGAGCATAATTCTAAACAATCGTTGTCGTGTGTTATAATTATATAGCATATTTACAATATAATGATTTTAATATCATTATGGTTGATTGGCAACCTTTGGCTGCAAGCACGTTCTATCTTGGGCCAATGAGAAATACAGAAAGAGTGGGAAGAATAACTGCTGAATTTATCGATTTCTTAGTCGCAGAAACAGGACTTAAAACCGAAAATATTCATTTTCTTGGTATATATTATTAATATGAATTTAAAATGTAATTATTCTACATTTTTTATATTTTTATTATTATTTTACAAAGGGCATTCTCTTGGAGCGCATGTAGCTGGTAATACCGGAAGTTTAGTAACTTTCGGACGCTTAGGAAGAATAACTGGTTTAGATCCTGCTCTACCAGGATTTCATTTGCTTACATCGGATAAAACTCGACTAGATCCTACGGACGCTATATTTGTTGATATTATTCATTCATGTGGTGGAGTCTTAGGTTATTTAAAACCTTTAGGAAGTGTAGATTTTTACCCAAATGGAGGAACCCCTGTTCAACCTGGTTGCTGTTGTATTCCAGAAATAATAGGTAACAAATTATTTATATATTTTAGAAATAAATATATTTATGTTCCTTTTTCTATAGAAGCATGTAGCCACGGTCGAGCACACGTATATTTTACCGAAAGTATTGGTTCTAAAACTGGATTTGTGGCGAATAAATGCGATACTTGGGATCAATTTATGCAAGCAAGTTGCAATTATTCTAAAACTACACTGATGGGAGAACATGTTGATAAGATGACTACTGGAACTTATTTTCTCAAAACAAGATCTGAGCCTCCTTACACTGATCAAATGGAAATAACTGATAATATGATTTAAATAAAATATTTAATATTTAAAAGTAAAACATATTATATATAAAACCTGTTATAGAATAAAATATATTAATGAAAATGATATATGCAAGATATCTAGTGGAAAATATTTCATTTTAATAAATAATAATTACATTATTTAACATTTCAAATACAAGAAACTTTATGGTTTGTCAATTTCCAAATATTTGAAATTTCCAAATGTTTGAAACGTTGATATTTTATCTTATCTACAAAATACGCCTTGATTCGATGTAACTAACAGTTGCCAATAACTATGAGAATAACTTAATAATCTTAAATTGGTTTGTACAATAAAGTCGTAACATATTTTTTGCGATAACGATGCGTCGCCGATAGAACCATTACGCTATCCTTAATACTTAAAGCATATAAATGATTTAACATAACGTGATTTGGTTCTGGTAAAAGTGTTGGTTCACACTAAAATTGATATTGGTAAAAATGATATTACTATTTTGTAACAGATTAAAATGTTATATAATATAATAATAGTTAATAATTTTTTGTAAACTTACAGATAAAGGAGTATCTTTATTAAGAATAACTTGAAGCAAATGAGGTGGCAATATTGGTGGTCCAGCCACTTTCTCCCAGGGTTTATGTGGAGGAATTTCTTGTCCATATTCTGTTTGAGCACTACTAGTAACACTTTCACTGTCTTTTGCAAGAGCTTGGAAGACCTCAAAATCAGATTTTCTGACAGATACCAAATTATTCTTGGAACCCATACCATTATCAACAATTTTCTATCAACCAAATGTTTTAATTATAGCATATAAAAATTAATGTATATTTTAATATTATTTAAGATTAGAAAAAATTATTTCTTACTATATCTGGATCATGTCTCCATTCACCATCAACAAAAAACTTATATTGATGTTCACCCTCTGGCAAATCAATAATTGTTACAAAATCACCATGACTCTTAACCATTGGTAAAGTTTTCCATCCAGTAAAAGTTCCACTGATATAAACCTGTTTACCACCTCCCTCCCATTTAAAAACTGTTGGTAGCACTTTGCTGTCTGTTACCTTGGTTCCTTCTGACACTGTATTAGAACGTGGACGTTGAGAACTAAATTCTTCTCCATCTTGTTGAGTGTTAGTCTATTAATAAAAAAAAATTAAAGAAATTTTTAAATAGAACTTAAACTTTTTAGAAGTTTATAGATAAAATAATAATGAGTTATTAAAAATACTTTGGCAAAATAAGATTCTTCATCTTCATGAGACGATTGGAAAACTAATTTTTGGCTTGGCTTTTTATCAAAAACAAAAGCGTGACCTTCTTTCCCTGGCGATGGTGGAGGATATTCTTTAACATGACGTTCTCTGTTTGTGTTACTACTGTGATGATGACTAACTGGTTGATTGCTTCCAGCATTACCCATTATGATTATAATTCCTACTACACAAAGATAAAGTTCATAATTGAATTATTTACTAATTTGTCGCGAATCACTAAAAGAATATACTGGAAACTATAACTGCAGTTTCACTTTTCCTTAAAATTTATTTTGTTTACAAGGATCTAAAAATTTAAAGAAATTTTATTTTGTTTAAATAAAATGACGGTCAAACTTTAAATTATTATTATTTCATTTTCATTGAGATTGTCTAATTTGTACATACATTATTCTTGAATCACAAATCAAATACTGTAAAAAATCAAAATGTCACAGAACGGTACAATAAAAGTAATGATTCCATAAGATTTGACTAAAAATGGCTACCTCACTTGTTGAAGATCTTCTTATCGGCAAAGCTGATGAAATATATAGGAAAACGGAATGCGAAAGTAACGCTCTCTTTGCACTTTCGATTTTGAATCATTATTTGTATATGAATAGATATATTATTCATGTATTCAAAGTTTCAGTATTGAATAAACATGACATAATATGGAACACCGACATCGTGTATTATTCCTAATCAATGATAGAATTTTATTTACGATTCACATCTTGAAGTACCAACACAAAAAAACCAATTTTTCTTACGCCCTCTATTTACTATAGCGACATACAAATTACATTATATTCAATACATATTATAATATAATTATTGTCACACATGATATATAAATACTATTTTAATTCTAAACAGTGTTTTCATTTGTATTATTTTGTTTTTATCAAATAATCAATTGAAACTATAATTTTAAACAGTAACTTATATAAAAAGAAACATTATTTTAATTAAATATAACCTAATTAGTTAGGTCATATTCATTGAATTAATGAACTAAGAAAGATTATTTGTTTTAAACTTCAAATCGTTAAAAAAAAAAAATCAATTTTCTTGTTTAAAAAACGAGAAAAATCTGAAGAAGATTTTATTTTATATTTTAAGTTAAATGATATGTCTTCGTATAAAATGCAGGCATAATTTGATTTTGAGTAAAAATTACAATACTTATGAAACGGAGAAATATGTAATTATATGTATATATGTAATTATATTACGAATATTCAATTGATATAATTTATTTTAATTGATAATTTATACCATTAAAATGAAACGTAGAAGTACCAATTTTTGCGGAAAGCAATTTAAATTTTTATTTTTTACATTGCCTAAAACATCTAGAATTTAAAATAAAAAGAATTGTATAAAAGAATTAATTTAATTATGTACTAATTATATTTATAATAATATAGTAGATATTATATATAATATAATTATATATATATTATTATAAATATAATTATATTTATAATATAGTAGATATACATAAATATTTATATATAAATTATATATAAATACTACCAAAAACATCCTAGGCGAACACTGCTTTTTCTATAAATCAACTGAATCTTATTTATGTATTCCAACTCTTGTCCAACAATACATCTTGTGTAAATTAGTTTGCAATCTCAAATATGAGATTAATCTATTTTCGAAAACTGTTCAATTAAGATGTCCTAACTGCATAATAAATATTTTCATCGTCATCCTTTCATATTACTGCTAACTTCATTTACATATACATTTTTACTTAAAGTTGGCCAGCAATTTTTGAATGCTTCTATACGAAAAGACGATTTAATCACTCAACAATGTATTAATAACGTATGGAATATTATTATAATTTATTACTGAATTATTTTTCTTGCCCTCTATTTGATCATTTGATTATTATATTTACATACTGATAATTCGTATCATGAACTTTCAAAACGACATTTGATTTTTGATTTTGATCGCTATTTTATTTGTTTCTTTTGAAATGAATTCATTCGAAAGTATTGATATTCTTTGTTCAACAAGTCATTGGTTGATTCCAAGAGAAGCTTAGGGCATTAAAGAGACACCGCGAAATTCAAAAAGATGCTATGTTGATTAATAAATTCGATCGTCAATTCAAAAAGATATAACATATGGTTTAGTCTAATCAAGATATTTATACTTTTATTTTCTCTTTCTGTTGGATAATTGCTAACATTATTTAATAAGTAATATGAATCCTTTGAAAAAGGAATTTTATCATAGATAGATTTGAATCGCCTGCGTCTTTTCCATATTGCGCAGCTATTGTTTAGCTGAGAAAAAGGGTATATTTCATAAATACGAAGCATATTTAATAACGAACATTCAGAGTTTAATTTTTAAAAAATCAATTATTTTACAAAATATTCATAGATAATATTTGCAAATATTAAGAAATATTGTACGTTATATTACGTCATTGATTAAAGATAGAATAGACTGAACATCACAGATGAGATATATCCACAGAATAGGACTTCCACCCTTCCATCTTACAAGGACTCTCTGTCCCATGCTCTGAATACCAACATAGTAAAAAAATTAGTGATTTTTTAGTGCACTCTACGCTTAAAAAACGGTGAATTGGAAAACTACAAGTAAAACGATCGAAATTGATCAAATAATGAATACAGTCATAGAAGAAGTATATGAAAATATAGGAGCTTAAACATTATCGTCTTTGTCGAAATATGTATTCCGTTACTAACAATAATATAAACAATTTCATTTCTTCGTATATGCTGATCAAGCCAGACCTGTTCAGTGTTACCAATGCATATCTTCTTCTCTATGAGCTACACGAGTTTGACACCTGAATCGTTTTCCCCTCTTCTTTTTCTCCAGACTTTAACCGATTCTCTTACTATGTGCAGATTAATCATTATATATATATAAAGTCTAATATCGAGTTTGCTCTGTTTATAAAATTCATTATATCTCATAAACGAAGACAGATAGGACATGTACTTATATGATTTTTTCATTGTTTTTAGGCGTACAATCAGCTCCCGAAGTGGGTCCCACATGTTATGAAACGCCCTGTGTATATATATATAAAATATAGTTAATTACAACTGGACTGGAATCTCAACAATTATATTATTTTATTATATTCTATTTAAAAACAATATGAAGGTATATCTTTGATTTTTGTTTAGTGGAAAAAAAACAGTATAAAGTAAGCATGGAAAGGGTTCTTCCTTTTAATGCTCACATAGAGAGATGAATCGCGTTCAACAGACCACGCTTACTTTCTGGACAACATGCCAGTCTGAGAGGCAAGTAATAGTAGTCTTTTCTACAGCTTAAAAAAATCAATATTAAAATATTTATTTAATATTAACATACACAATAAAAAAGTCAAACAATGGACAGAATGCTTTTAAAAAATTTGTTAATATTCAACAAATCTTAGTTAAATTTTTACGCCGCATTATTTCTTTTTTCTATGGAAAATATTTAGTGCTTCGAAAGTCAATATAAGTCAATATAATTTTATATTTCATATTTTGTTCAATTATAAATAATACTTAATAAAATAATAATTAATACAAAATTCGAATTAAAACTGTCCTAATAAAGAAACACGCAGTCCTTGATTTTATATTATATTGTATGTACCAGCAATATTGTGTCGCGAAATACATATCTCGTCTATGGGATCGTATGAACGATAATATGTTGCGAAGTTAATAGAAATCAATCTTTCATTATTTCAAATTTCCCAAATAATTATTATTGTCTTTGAAAACAAATTATAAAACGTATCTGTTACAGATTTCTTTCATCCTTCACTTTTTCCATATCGTTCGATACTCCACATTTGACGACATACCATATAGTTTCTTACTGTGAATTATGTTCATGTCAATATTGTTAACAATTTGTTTTTGGTTGTTGTGTGTTCAATTCAGGAGTTTTTGAATCATGACTTAATTGAACTAATTTATATGTATATTCTTTAATATTTTTATTGAACAATAAATTGCAAGAAAAAAAAACTTAAAATTACAATGGAGTTTAACTTATAAACTAGAATTAAATTTTACAGGATGTCAAAACTCTTTAACCGCTTATAAATGAATTTTAAATTTACGTTTTCTGCTTTTTAAATTTTTTAGAAATAACAAATGCTCAATATTCAATTAAAGAAATCGTAAAATAATTATTATACAGAGCCAATTGATTTATTAGATGATTCTACATATAAAACTGAGTTGAAAAGAAACAATAAAATTTCATTAAAGCTTTTGTTTTTGAGAAAATAGAGTTTAAAGATTTATTAAGTATATTTGAATTTGACGAATTCCGTACAGGACAGGTGTGAATAATATTCAATAATATTCAGAATTATAAAATAATCAAGTTATGAAATGTTCAAAGTTCTTCTATTGTATGCAGAATTTGTACAATTTTAATTTACCTTTTCAACATCAATGAATGTTAATATTACAATTTTAATTTACTTGTTTAAAGCATTTGCAATTTTTAGATTATTAGATAATTTTGCAAGCTTATTGCAATTTAATTGTTTATAAAGTATTTTTTATCCTTTAATTAATAAAAATAAAAAAAGTTTTAATATTTAATTTTTTTTTTTAAAGAACACTTCGGCATCCGTGGTGAGGACCTTACGTTGTTTATGTTGACAAACAATATCCCTAGAAACCTTGTCGATATATTCTCCATAAATTATGGTAGTTTTTAAAGATGACTTTGTAAAAAAAACTTTTTTGACAAAGAGTAACGCAGTTTTCTGATCATTTTTCTAGCAGTCGGATTTTCTCGATGGTATACTTAATTTGAAATATTTTATAAATAGTTTGTTGCTTTTCGTGCCTTCCCTAGTTTGTTATATTTCTTAAATTGTTGTTCTGGTTAATATAGATATTACTGACTACTAGGGATATAATTTACACATAGATAGGAAACAGTAGTAGTGGCGAATCTAAGGAAGGATATTTCTTTTCTTACCAAGTTTCAAAGCAGAACGGACAAAGAATTTAATATTGAACTGCCACATTGATATTCTTAATAAAATTTTTATTTAACACAGACTTTTCAGTGAATTTTGCTAGAAAAAATAATTGAAATAGGTTTTTATAATCATACAAATTTAAATTGGTAAAATATAAAATGGCAAAATATTTAAATGTAGGAGATGGATTTACCATCAAGTATGCGAATTTAAATTTTATAATAATATAAATATTATAATAAATGTCAAATAATTCAGAATGGAATGTATGTTTTAGTGATTTAACGTTAAAAGATGGACTTATTTTTGAAATTAATAATGATTATGAGAAATTCGAAGATGAGTTTGGTTATTCTGAGGATGTACCATTAACTAACGAGGAGGCATTAAATCTTTTAAATATGGATGATTTCGAAGATGAAGATAACAGTGATGATGATAATACAAACAATAAAATAACAATTTGTGGTATTAGTTTTGAAAAACTAAAAACTAAAATGACTGACATTTATGGAGATGGAAAAGTAAATTATATTTTCTGATGCTGTTAATATATTACAGGTTTTCCATAAATTAATCTTTTTTTTTTTTTAATATTAATCGTAGGTAATGAAATTAATAAAACAAAAAGGTGTTGGGAATTGTGTACCATTTGATGCACAAGTTACTATTAAATATATAGGACATGTTGAACATGTAGATGAACCATTTGACTCTAGTTTTGCTCGTGAAGGAGCAGAAACTTTTTGTCTCAATGAAGGTGCATTAATACCTGGTTTAGAAATTGGTATTACAACAATGCAGAAGCATGAAATAGCTATATTTATTATACATCCGGATTTAGCATATGGAAAATATGGTTGTGCTCCTCGAATTCCTCCAAATGAAGAAATATTATTCGTTGTGCATTTAGTTGATTATGTAGATAATGGATCTGTTAAAGAATTTCAAAGTTTATCTTTAGAAGAAAGAAAACAATTTGCAAATGTTATTAAGAGTGTACAAGGTAAATTTAATACTGCCAAAGATTGCTTTAGTAAGCAGAAAATTAAACAAGCAATAAGAGAGTAAGTATCTTTTTATTATTATATAAATAAAAAACTAAGTATTTTTATATTATTATATCAGTATTCTAATTATTATTATTATTTGTGTAGATATGGAAAAGCACTTCAATGGTTAGAAGAAGCTGAACTGAAAAATCAGGAAGAGGAAAATGAATTAAATAAATTACTTTCAAGAGGTTATAATAATCTTGCAGTTTGTTACAATATTGAAAATATGCCACGTCGTGCTTGCACTGCATGCAATAGAGTTCCTATACCTACAGCTAAAACCCATTTCAAGTATGTTGTATTAAAACAAGTTTCAAAAAATACTTATTTAAATGTAAATTTTGCATTTGTTTTAGTCATGGGCGGGCATTATTGAAAATGGGAGAGTACTCTAAAGCAATGGAAGTATTGCAACTTGCTCTAAAAATGGAATCTGGAAATATGGACATTATTAAAGAAATTAGACTTGTGAGTTAATAAAATCAAAGATTATGCAGTATGTATTAAAATATGTGACATAACTTCACTGAAGAATTGAGTATACTAAAATAGGAAAAAAGATTAAAATAGAAAAAAGAACTTTGTTTCTGAGATAGAGTCGAATTTCTATTTTTCAGTAATTCTTTTGACAAATAGTTCTTCATTATAAATATTATTATAAATACTAATTATAAATGAATTATTGACAGTTGCTAACAAATTTGAACAATACCAGGCAACTTTAAATAAATGAGAATTTCAATGACAAGAGACCTAGAAGCTTGTATTTGAGTTTGGATATGGTCACTTTGAGTAATTTCTGAAAAAAAAAAAGGTAAATAATTGATGTAATACAAAAAAAGATGTAGTTCAGAAACAAGGTCATATTGGACACGTGTTTATATGAACTCTTTCTTGTTTTAGTTGGTGAAGTTATGCTTACATATTTTGACAGTCTGTTTACTGTTTCTAAAAACATTTTATTGTATTTATTATTTCTAGGCAAATGAAAAACACAGAAAGTATTTAGAAATAGAAAAACAGCTTTGGAAAAATTGCTTAAAAGTTAAAGAAAAGAAAAAAGAACAGTCTTCTTTTGAAAAAGCTGCGTATGAGATGTGCAAAAGTTTTTTTGAAGATAATCATCTCTTGAGACAACCACTTCCTGAATCTTTAACACCTGAGGAAGACAAATGTATACGCGAACAAGCCGCAGCTTTTAATTTGGTTGTTACCACGCATCAGAGATATGGTAGAGAAATAACATATCTCAACAAATCTAATTATTAAAATCTAAGTGTTACTTTAGTTAGAATATGATATTGATACCAAAAAAGTAGTATTATATTTTTATACTATAAAGAAAAAATTATTTATAAAAATTTTCTTCTTAACACTTATTTAAAACCTTCCGACAATTTTCATATTTCTGTACCGATAGTATAGGAATATTATTTTTATATTTAATAAGATAAAAAAGATATCAAATAGTAAGTACAAATATTTCATCTGTGAGAAAATGGCAAATCTACAGTATAATTATGTAAGTAATAGGAAACTACATTACAGACATTCAACGCTTTGTAGACGAGTCTTCTAGGAGAGATTTTTCGATTTCGTTACCAAATCGTACTCTATATTTTCGTCTTACGAAATCCCAATCCACTACATTTTCGATTCTTATTGAATATTTCAAAGACAATTGACTTTCCAATGGACTTGATTGAAGTAATGGAAAGTTAATGACATCATGTTGCTGAGATAACAATCCATTGTCCTAAGTAAAAGGAGAAATTTATTGCTATATTTTATTTATTTATTATCGACTTTTTACTTACCTGACTAAATGTGTGTCCCGCAAATAAATGCATTATACCAGTTTTACGTTCGCGGCTTCGATTTTTACATATTTTGCCAATATATGAAATCCAGGAAGTAATGAGATTCAACGGCGAAGGTGCAGTACGTGTTCTTAAAAAAGATGTTTCGAACTTATATTTATTGCAAAGCAATTCGTCGTGTTAGTTATAAAAATTTTTCCTTTTCTTTACAGTAAAGAAGTTTGATTTTGATATCTACATATTTTGTGAATTACTTACTTTTGCATTTTACGTATAAGTTTACTTAATCCATATTTCCACTCGATGTCGCTTTGTGACTGAATACTTTGATACGTATCGGACATCATTGCGATTAATAGATTGATTAGTACAATAACACTAACCAACATGTACAGAGAGAAGGATATCTAGCAAAATATGAAAGCATTGATTGTCAATCCTTCAAGTATAAATCATGCACGATAAGGAGTTGTGAATATTGGTCTGACCTTAAAAAAGTATATCGTCCAATTTGGTTGCATCTTTCGTTTTAGCGATACCGTGAAATCATCTGTATCCTTTTGGCCGAAAATAGCGAAGAAAAGATTCTCCGTAATATCGATGGGATTCACTTTCACTGAAAGAATGTAATCAAGCGTCTAAGATTGTCAAAGATATTTTTAGAGGAACGCAAAAATCACGTCGTGTCTTGAATTATATGATTTACTTTGCGTGAATTTGCACTGTAATCGTTGCGTCCCAGTTGCGAAATTTAATGATATTGATTGAAAGAAAGAGATATATACAGCATGAAATGCGAAACATGCGATGGAAATCAGATGAAAACACAGGGAGGATAGGAGCAATTTCTATATTGAAGAAGGAGTATGATTTAAATAGTTATAAGTTATACGTAAAACTGGTGTGTTTTGAACGATACTTGATATATGAAGAATCGAGTGATTGATCCTGATCAATGAAAACGGTGTCATGATTCGATTCAGAGCTAATTGAACGGCAGACGGTCGATGCACCGATTTCGCGATACAATTCAAATTTTGCAATTACGCATTCTGTTGATTTGTTGTAAGCATCGTGATGTTCGGCCAATGAGCATGCACGCATGCATTCAGTAATATTTCGTTTACTCAGTGGAATTAAGTTACAGCTTTGTTTAATAGTGTGACAAACAAAGAGCACAACAATACGAGTGATCATACATATACATAGACTAACCATTAAAGGTACGTTAAGTTCCTATGCATTGTTGCTATACAGCATCATTCCCTTGGTAGTCTTCTTTAAAACATGACTGAGAAGATAATCGTTGTATCGATGTGAGAGGGGATAAAAGGTCCACGAATAATAAGAGAATCACAGAATGATCCGATTAATTTGGATGTTTATTTTAATAAGAAAGATCGTACGAGACGAGACTGTACATGTCTAAAAACGATAACGCCGTTTTATTATAATGATCCAAGATCAACAAGGAGAACAAGTTACGTTAGATTCCCTTTTAATAAATATGCTGATTGTAAAAAATGATCGATATTCAAGATATAGAAGTAGATACAGTTTGGTTTCCTGCCACAGGAACACCAGCCAATGAACTTTCTAGAGCAGCCGATAAAGGTTCATGTTCTGTAGATTCTTTCGATTCTTCGGCATGTTTTTCGATCTTTTCACCATGAAGATCACGATATTTGCGCCGGACCGCTTCCCAATCGACAACGTTGTCGATTCTGACAGCGTTACTGAACGATAATTGGCTACCAAGAGGACTGAGATGAACAACCGATAAGGCAACGCTATCCTTGTGAGCCACCTGAGACTTTTTCACTTTGGACAACCACTTGGCGCCCATTCTGGACCGCGCCGAAAGAACATTGGTTCTTTGCAGTCCCATCAAGCGGACGAGCGATGGTCGTTGCTTTTTCGCAGCACGTTTTTTGCAGAGTTTGTACAAATATGTCATCCAGGTGGTAAGAAGATTCAATGGTGATGGCGCTGTACTTGTCCTGCGCATCGATAAACGTATCTGATCAATTAGAATTTCCACAACCAATTGAACGAACGTGTTTCGTTCAAATTGTGCGGGCATATGACAATGTTCGTTATCGCATCGGAAATTGATACTGGTTCTATCTCGATTTCGATTCTCGAAGGGTATATGCTACAGGAGAGCCCGGCATTTTCTGTTTTTTTTTTTTTTTTTTTTTTTTTTTTTTTGTTCTTTTATCGTGCAACGATTATAAATCCTTACCTGTGCATATTTCTAACGAGCTTACTCAATCCGTATTTCCACTCGATGTCGGACTGAGCTTGTATCCGTTGGTAAGTGTCACTCATCATGGCAATTAGTAGATTAATCAGCACAACCACCGAAACCAGCATATAAATACCGAAGGTGAGCTTGAAGAGAACTTTGGTCCAGTCGGGCTGGATTGAATCTTGAACCTTGAATTGTTCGTGGGTTGTCTGACCGAAGATGGCGAAGAACAATAACTCAACGGCCAGTACGGGACTCATCCTGACTGGAAATACGTGGGAACGATACGTCTCGTGAAAACTTTGTGTATCGCGATAGATTTCATGTTCTTCAATCTTTGTTTGTATGTACGTACATGTTGCGTATATTTGTATGCGTGTAAGTACATGCGTGTTTTCTGTTGGCCTTGACTTTTGTTTTTTAAGTTAGTGTCACTATGGCTAAATGCTAAGTCGTAGAAGGACACTTTATTGTAGGACTTTAAACTAAGGGATGCGTTTGTAAGGAGGAATTTAGACAGCTCTGGCTGAGCAATCGTCTAAAAGTCCTGTAGTAGAAGGGAATCCAAAAGGAGTTGTAGTGCAGTTGAAAAAGGGGTAGCCATGCTGGATCAAACGTTTACAAACGCACGATACGATAGTTGTACTTCTCTATCTCGTGTTCGCAAGATTACTTACGTAAACTTCGAAATGATAGCACGTTGATTATATTTCGCGAATAGCCGGTCGATCTTCAAAAGACGCTACGAATCGTTACCTAGAATATATTTTGATGCCGTAGCTATTTTCTATGCGGTAGTAGCGCGACGAGAATTCGTATAGCCACAGGATTGCGTTCGGTAAACTTATCAAATTTGCAATCGTCGAATCGAACTTGTGTTTTTCCCGAGGCGAAGAATCAGCTTCTTCTAGATGGGCGGTGTTGTAGTTGTTGGTACCGTTGAGGAGTTGGAAGCAGTCGGTGCATTATCATCCTCGTTTTCGTCATCCTCGTTTTTGGCATCCTTGTCCGCTTCTTTCTCGGGCTCGTTCCCGGACAGAGCCAAATATTTCTTACGAATCGAGTCCCAATCGACTACGCTCTCTATTCTTGTAGCACTATTGAAGGACAATTGACTTCCAAGGGGACTCAAATGTACCACAGATAAGGTTACGCTATCTTTTGGTCTGACTTGACCTTTCTTCACTTTGGCCAGCCATTTCGCGCCCATTTTCGATCTAGGTGAAAGACGGTCACCTCGCTGAAGTCCCATCATATGGACTAACGAGGGACGTTTTCGTTTCGCAGCGTGTTGCTTGCACACCTTGATGAAGTACACGATCCAAGTAGTGAGCAAGTTAAGAGGCGATGGGGCGGTGGTCGTTCTGCAACACGGAATCGTGTGTCCAGCCTATCCCGCAGATTCATTTCACGAGTCAACAACTACACGGTGACGGAACATGCGGCGCAAAGGCGATTCAATGCGAGGAGAACTGATAACGAAAAGTAGCGTAGAGTAGCAGACTTTTGTTTGGAGAATGCGGATCGCTTCCTTAGCATGAGAAACGGAAATATAGGCGGATATGTATAAATTTCGATCGCGGGTCGTGTGAGATCCGAACTGTTCTTGCATACGATACACGTTTACCGGCTTACCTGTGCATATTTCGGATTAGTTTACTGAGTCCGTATTTCCACTCAATGTCCGATTGCGCCTGTATCCGCTGGTAGGTGTCGCTCATCATGGCGATCAGTAGATTAATTAATACGACTACTGAGACCAACATGTATACGCCAAAGGCCAACTTGAACAGGACCGAGGTCCACTGCGGCTGATTATTCTCGACCTTCAGTTCGCTGTGGGTCGTTTGGCCAAAGACAGCGAAGAACAGATACTCGAAGGCAAGTACAGGATTCATCTTTACTGGAATTCGAGGCACACACGTTTCTTGATTTGTCTTTTTTTTTTTTTTTTTTTTTTTCGTTCGGCCTGGTTCGATTTTCTTCCGCGACGTAATGGGATTAGGCGAGNGAGAGAGTAAGAGAGAGAGAGAGAGAGAGAGAGAGAGAGAGAGAGAGAGAGAGAGAGAGAGAAACAGAGATGGAAAGTTGCACCCGGGAACCATGAATTCGATACCGCCGTGGAGTTTTCACTGCGTTCATTCGGATGAAATCGAAATAATCCAACGATAGAATAACGATAACGATAAAATTCGGTTTTCACGGTGAAACAAGGGAGGAAAGGGGGGCGGAGAGGGAGGAAAAGGATATTCGAGACCGAAAACCATGGCATTTTCCGTCCACGTAATCGATTTACGAGGAGTCATTCGTCCCCGGCGTTTTTCTCTGGCGAGGCAAACGTCGCCGAGGCACGAAAGCGAGGTGGAAGCGTGCCGCTCGGTTTGGACCGGAGAGACCGCGTCCCCCTACCTCGATCTCGCTCACCCTACTGCCACTCTTTCCATCTCCATTTCCCTTTGTAGTTGCGTTTTCTCGTGGTTGCTCCTCACTCTCTATTTTTCATCTCTCTCTTACTCATTTCTGTCATCCATCCACCCTACGAACGGTCGCCAGAAAATTCTCTTGTATCGATCGGCCAAAGATGGGGAGACCCACGTCCCACGATTTAAGTCTATTTAATGGCGATACATTGTTTAGTATCGCGTGAGCGCTCTCGCCTAATACAATTCCACCGAAATCGTCTCCCCTTGCTTACTGTTTGCCCTTCCTATGTAAAATCGCCTCCTCCTCGTATCTCGTTCCCCGACGCAATCCTAAAGCATAAAACAGCTAACATCCGCAACTATGGAGCATCTTCTTTATGCCACCTCTCTTTGCACGTGTATTTTTTTTTTTTTTTAACGCTGACCATGGTTGGTTGTTTCTATTTGCAGAGATGTTGGCAGGAATTAATAAAGCTTTTGGTAGAGCCATACGGATTTTTTCTATCAATTTCTCGGCTACGTTCCATATTTGAGCGTATTGTGCTCCGTGAACAATAACTCATCTCGATATTGCCGGCCTGGCTCTCGTATCCGGCGGTGGACCACCCCCTCTCTCTCTCTCTCTCTCTCTCTCTCTCTCTCTCTCTCTCTCGCTAACCTTCCCTTCTCTCCGTCTCGTTCTCGTGGCCGTTCCCAGCCCGCTGTCTTCGTTCGCTTTTTCACTTCTGCCTCTGTTTCCGCCTTTACATCGATAAAGTCACCGGCAGTCGCGATTTTACGACTTTCGAAACGGAACTTTCGCCTATTAAAGCGTGGCTCGTTAGCCTAGCGACGCGACGCTGGCCGTCGAACGTGCTCGTAGACACAACTGGTTCGATTCGTTTAGACGTCGACGCCAATTCGTGTCGCGATCCGCTTCTGGCTTTCGTTTGTATATCAAAGGCTGCCATTTTTCTGATATTTCGACGAATCTGAGCGCTCGTCACCAATTGCAGTAAACTCCCGTACAACTCCCGGGGATACGTTCCACGTTATATGGTACATGAATTGTCGGGCGAATTTGCGCAAGTTCAAACATGTCTCTAAATTATAACTGTAAGCAAATTCAACATTTTACAGTCGTCAAAGTGGCTACCATCTGAAATGGCTTCATATGTTTGTTGATGTGAGTCAGTTTGAAAGAATGAATGAATTCTAAAAAGAGTGAAATACACACTTGTATTTTATTTTTTTAAGTTGAATAAAAGTAATTTTCTTTTATGTCTTTAAATGTGCGTGTTATTGTTTCAATAACCCTTTATCTTTTTAAACTGTCAATTTCATTGTGCATATACAGAGTGGGTGAAAAATCGTAGTACAACCGGATAAGGGGTAATTCTACGTAAAAAAATAAAGGAAAAACGTTGTATGCAATTTCTTCATTCAAGGCTCCGTTTTCGAGAAAATCGAATTTGAAGTTTACTCAATTACACAATACAATTTCTTTATCATGTATTCTATTATCGGTTGCCGCTGCTCGTCTTAATGATAATAATAGGATACTGTAGGAAATAAATTTAAATAAATAAATTTCTCAAATAAAACATGCCAAAGAAGAAGTGTACAAAGAAAGTATTAACAACATTGTACAACTAAAGCAAAAAAATCTTCAAATGTTTGAAAAACTAAAAAATAATAATACGTTACCATCTGTTCAGTTATCTTTAATTCGTCGAGCATAATTACGTATGCAACAACGAGGACATTTCCAACTTGTAAAGTAATAAACTTCAAATTCGATTTTCTCGAAAACGAGGCCTCGGACGAAAAAATTGTATACCACATTTTTTCCTTATTTTTTTTTACGTAAAATTAACCCCTGGCCGGTTATACTACGATTTTTTTACCCACCCTGTGTAAACAATAGGTCAGTGTTGTCAAAGATTTGCTTTTTTAAAGAAAAAAATCGAAAACTATGTCAAAATGTAAAATATATACACGTGGGACTATTTATCGCGTTATACGAGAGGAATTCGCAATTTATTCGTCGCTCTGTGTAGAAGTTTACTGTACATTCCTTGCGACTTGTTCCAGTCAGTCGCGAAGATCGCGATTCGTCGAGAATTTTTGACACTGCGATCGCGACTGGTCACGTGATCGTGACTAACAATCGACGATCAGGAAACAGCAGCGAGGACAAACATGTCCTGATTCGACGCGGTGGATTTCTGTTGGCGCGATGCGACGTAGCGCAGCGCGGCGCAGCACAGTCCGCACGAATTTACCGAGGTTCGATCCAGGGGCAAGCGTAATTGCCGCTGGGAGGCACGTACGCAGCGACAGGTCGGCTTTAAAGGAGCCACGGATTCATTGGTGCGTTTACGTTTGCGTGGCACGTGGGTGTACTCGAGGAAAACTCTCGGCGGAACGGTAAGTTGGAACGAGAAGCCGGGTAATGAAGGATGGAAGGGCCGGCTGGCCTGTGTTTGAGAAGCACTAGTCCGGTCTCCCGAGAGTGGTCGGTCTTCTTCTGGATATCTGACGGAGGAGGGTAGGGGTACGGCCCGAGAAACAGGAACGGTGGTACGGCTGGCCACTTCCCAAGGGAACTCGTTTCAGCTTCGTCTCTCCCGCACACCGGTCGGTACGCTCGCGTAAAAGCTCGCGTTCGCGAGAGTGAGAAACCAGGTTATATGCAGATACATACTCGTTCTTCCCGGCCTTTCTTCGACGATAGTACACCGTCCGTTCTTCCTCTCTCTTCATTCCCACTTAGCCGCCCCCTTTTGCTCCGCCGTCACCCTCGTTTCTTTCCTTGCCTCTGAAACGCTCAACGGTACCCTCAGGTACGATATGGCAATCGCTCTGGGCTCTCGTTTTCTCTGTCTCTGCCGTCGTATCGCTCCGACACTCCGCCGTACTCCTTCTCCTCGTGCCTTTGTTCGTCAACGTCCTTCGTGTCTCGCAAATCAACGCAGCTTCTTACTTTCGCGCTTACTACCTTCGCCGCGGGAGGGACAGAGGAGCAGACGGCTCTGTCTCTCTCGCGCGTTATTTGCATCAGCCGTGCGCGCGTTATCCGTTTTCTTTGACGAACAGTCGATTGAGCATAGAACGCGGGATCTCTTTCCGCGTCTAATCCAACGTTATTCCCGATCGGCCGTAAGAATCCTCATGACGGTGGATTCCACGTCCGAATTACGAGGCGCGGCGAGAGCGGACGTTAAGAGAAGATCAGAGGAGTTTCGTCGTATTTTCCCTCGGCTAAATCCTCCATCGTTGCCCGTACCCCGCTCGCGAGAACTGGATTACTAGGGATCCGGTGAAACGCGCGTCCATGCGATAGGTTGGCCGGACGGTCATTCCGCTTTAGCTGTTCTCCGAATCCACCTCTTTCCCGGCCATCCTTTTTTCCTTTTTTCCTTTTTTTTTTTTTTTTTTTTTTTTGCGTTTTCTCTCGTGACTGCTGCTTCGTGTCGTTAGGCTGGCTACTGGTGGACTCGCTATGTATGGATGCGGGTGTGGTATATCATACGTACATTGGAACGAACGAACGATCGAACGAACGATGAACGTACGAACATGCTCATGCTAATACAGACGGGCCATGCTTGCGAAAAACGTTGAATGCATGCCGGACGTTCCGCGAGCTTCGATCCACGTTGTGTAATTATTCGGTGTTTTGTTCTTACTTTCAAGGTGATATACTTGTTATTATTGTGTTTCTATTCCGTTGGTTTCATTTGTTTTCTTTTGTGCCAATACGCAAGAATCCGCGACAGTAAACTGATTCGAGATGCATCGAGGATCTACAAAGCCGAGTGTGTTTTATCGATCATCTGATTGCGTCGACTTGTCGCGTGTTCTTCTTTCTACTCCGAATTCACGGGATTCACAATCGACTCGTTTGCTTTGGACGATGAGATGCAGCATGCAGACGGCGAGCGTTTTTTTTTTTTTTCACTTTCCCCCCGTTCTTTTTCTCTCTCTCTCTCTCTCTCTCCCTCCCTCACCCTCACTCTCTCCCTCTCCCTCTCTTTATCTCTTTCTCTCTCACTTTCGCGCTCTCTAATCCTCCTTTCTTTCTTCATCGAACATTCAGGTGGATCTCGCGCACGAGCGAACACGTATGTACGTAGAAAGAGAACTATTTACCGTGCGCATGCAAGGACAAGATCGGACGTTTTGCTGCTTCCCAAGATCGTGAGGAAATACACGCAAAGCGACCGCGGCTTTAAAACGAAAAGGTGGATTCGAAGGAAAACAGGGAGGACGTTCGAGGCAGAATAAAAGAGTTGAAAACGGGAAACAGGCTGAATCGATTTCCGGTGGTTAAAGACAGTCACGAAAAAAAAAAAAAAAATGGAGATGTGCGTGCGCCGGGTGGTACATCGGGATCGAATGCCAGGATATGAACCAACCCGACGCTTTTCGAGGTCGTACTTCGACTTGGCCGATTGGTAGTGACACACAAAAACACGCATTGCGCAAAACTCGGACAGCAACGAGAAAGACAACGTTACTCTTGTATGTTTATAGAGATGCATACGATGCACAACAGAGGCTGTGGAGAAACGCGCGCTCGATTGGCGCCTCCGTGAAATAAGAAAGAAGCCTGCGGTGGTCGCCAACCTACTCGGCGGGATGCTATGATCTCGAGATCGAAGTCGAGATCGAGGTCAAGATCGAGCCGTAAACACCGAGTAGCTGCGATTCGGACTCGCGGCAAAAAAAAAAAAAAAAAAGAAAAGAAAAAAAAAAAAAAAAAAAAGAAAAGAAGAAAAAAAAAAGAAACTAGGATTCTGGAAAAGCATCGAATTTCGTGTTTTCCTTTCGTACTGTGTGAAAAATGTTTCAGGGATTCGTGATATCGATCGTCATACAGGAAATAAACATATAACGAAAATTAAACATGATGCGAAGGCGGTCCTTGCGTCCTCGACGGATAGAACTCGTCATCACTCGTCACAAGCCCGAATCACAGCACAGGTTACAGCGGAGTGAGAGAAACATTTCTCGCGACGTTGCAAATATGTATTTATGTTAATTGGAATCAGGCAGCAGTCCCAGCAGGCAACAACACACATCGGGCAAACGCACAATGCAGACGATACGACACCAAGAAGAATCGTGTCCTGCATTCCGTTGTGCACGTGTCATTGCCATTCATCTCGCGTTCTGTTCTGGTTGTGGTTCTCGTTAACGTTCCCAATCGGCTTTTCAAAACTTACTATCTCGGGAGCTATCGTCACAACACTCATTCTTTTTCTTGTAGCGGCCGTAGCGACGAGGAGGCGCCGTCGATGGCGTCTCCATCATCCATTCCGTAACATTGGCCAACAAATCTATTCATTGCAATTGATCCGATTATGCGTTTGCATCGAGATAATTAGGCTGTTCTATGGTACTTATAATCGGGACAACGAGATAGGTCATAGTCTTCGTCTTCGTTCGAAATTATTAAATCATCGGCGACCTGCGTCGAGGGAAGGCTCGATAGTGTTGATACGATACTAATTTTACAGTGACAGCTCGCTTAGGTTCAAAACTCGTCTAAGTGTCGAGGCATCGCGACGGAACATTTTCATTGCCTCGAATAATTCAAACGATTTCAAATATTCTAGTTAGGAGGAAAAGCATCGAGTACGCGGGTTTTTATTCGTGTACTTGCGTATCGCATGTTCGCGGTCCCATCGACCGCGCCGCTAGCTTATTATCGTTTCTTTTTTTTCTGCAGAGTGGCTACGATCGTATATTCGAGGGATAAAAGACAGGGGGTAAAAGTCAGGAGGCTATTTCTCTCTCCCTTTCTCTCTCTCTCTCTCGTTTTGCTAAGATTCTAAGAAAAATCAACGGCTAGTCATATGCGTCGAACTTACCGTCGTGGAAGGCGCCCTTCTTCTTTCTGTCCTCGCTGCGTGCTTCCGCAATCGATTGGTTCTTGAAGGCTTGGTTCAGCGCGACAAAGTGCATCGAGAAACCAAACACAAAGATGGCCAATACCGCGAGAAATCTCGCGAGATCCTTCATCAGGTTACCGATGATGATCGCCCACGGTCCAAACAGATGATGAAACGAGAGGAAGTCGAGGATCTGCACACAGGCAAGCAAGAAGCTCAGGGCGAATAGCTGGTTCCTAAGGTAGAGCAGAGTTGGCCAGTAGTTTCGTTGAACCAGCACGAAGCCCATCAGATGGAATGCGACTCCACAGATGCCGAATAGTAGCACTGCCAACTTGATCCAGCCTAATCCGCTCTTGTCACTGGGATTAGTCAGCTCGAAGAGCAACAGTCCGGACAGCATTACAAGAAGGCACCATTCGTACCAGTACGGTAACAGGCTGGCTCTTACTACCGGATATATAGGAATTATACCGACCAGTAAAAGGAAGACCATCAGATATATGTGAGACGTAAGGTACGACATGAATTTTATAATGGGAACGTTGTTGTACTTGTGACCGAGTGGAAGAGCGAACACCACCCAGACTGGCGGACAGATGAGAAATGCGATAAACAGAAGGATCGTTCTAAAGGCGTTCCAGTTCAAGCTGCCCTGCCACAGTTCTTGAAGATACCGCTGCACCACCGTATGCGCGATCACTTCCTTCTGCTCGTTCTCGATCAGAACGTCCAAGAATTCCATGTTCCGGCGGTCCATCGAGGTAAGAATCCTTCCAGCCGAGTCGGCGCCTGCGGCCAGAGCTAACAGTTCCGTGGCCATCGCTTCGCATTGTTTGCCGGCGGCTATCAAGTCTTTAGCTCTCTCCTTCTCCTTCTCCGACAGTTTCATGTAGATATTGGAAAGCTTCGCTGCCGTGTCTACCGGTGCCGGCGATACCAGCACGAATTCCTCGATCGGTTTATTGTTGTTGCTCTTACTGCAGACCATCATGTTATAAACGAACTGAAAGACCAACGAGTTCGAATCGATCGAATGCGATCACGAATGAAACCCACGGTCGGGGGAGGAAAGAGAAAAGTTAAGAATCGCGTGCCAGCTATCTAACGGCTGTTACTCGCCAAAATTTATTGGTTCGAGGTAAGCGATGATCGTTGTTCACGTTAAAAGTTTTGAAATTCCAATGCTGTGCCAATTACTTTGTCGATGCTTGAATTTCGAAAGAAAGAAGCAATTGAAAGGAAAAGGAGAAGAAAGATACGAAGAAAAGCAGCGACGATTGCGGCTTACCCTCTTGTCCTCCATCAAGGCGTATGTATCGTGCTCTTTCTCCATGAGATACTTGAGCACGTCGTTATGGCCCTCCGAGGCGGCGAACCAAATCGGCGCGCTTCCGAGATTGGTTTCGCTCTTCGGCGAGGCACCGCTTTCGACCAGCAATTTAACAACGTCGAGATAGCCAGCGCGAGCGGCGCAGTGCAACGGCGTCCAGCCGTTTTTATCGGTCGCGTTTATTTCTGCTCCCTGGCCGAGCAGAACCTCGACCATCTGGTAGTGGCCGTGAGTCGCGGCGATGTGGAGGCCGGTTTTACCGTATCGATCCGAGCTGTGTAACAATTCCGCCGATCTGCTCAACAAAAGACCCACTACCGTGATGTGACCTCCGAAACAGGCCAAATGAAGGGGATTGAAACCGTTTTCTGTGGTCGCTGCTTCCACCTTGGTCAAGGATTTGATGTCAGCTCATCGTCGTTAAAAACTAGCGATGAAACTTAGTTTGAATACCTGTACACCGGCCGAGTTCAACAGTAGTCGTACGACGTTTTCATTTCCGGAGTAAGCAGCCAGATGTAACGGTGTCATTCCAGATTCACTTCCCAGTTCTCCCACTAGAGAGCCACCAGTTGGGGGATCGGACTTCACTGTCCCAGGCACGTGAGTTAACAATTCCCGCACAGTATCTGAAGAAAAAGATCTATTGTTCTGCCGCTTCGCAGGATAAAGTTCAACGAGGAGAAGCTCTCTTTGACGAGCGATAGTATTCGTTTTGCAACAACTGGTTAGTGTTTGTTAGAGTTTCCTACACAACTCGAAACAAAAGTCTAAACTATCGCTCGTACCGATATCATGTCGTCATCGTCAAAAAAAAAAAAAAAACGAAGATTGCTTTCTTGCTAGAGCTTTCTTACCGGCTTGACCAAAGTAGGCGGCAACGTGAAGCGCGGTAACCCCAAGTTTCTTGCTGGATATACGAAGAGACTGAGAAGATCGCATCACTTCCAATACCTGGCCATGCCCGTGTTGTGCGGCCAAATGGACCGCGGTAAATCCCGCCCGATTCTCATCGGCGCACGAGGCGCCCGCTCTGACTAACGCTTTAACAACTTCGGCGTGCCCTCCTTCAGCCGCCAGCTGGAGCGGCGTCGCTTCGGTTAACTTGTTTCTCGCAGAGATGACACCTTGCCGATCGAATTTCATCAGCTCCTCGATCACGCGTACGCTGCCTTGCATCGCCGCTATGTGAGCGCAAGTGTTTCCATCTTTGGTGCATGCCATCACTAGGCTCGGATGCCTTTGAAGGAACAGCTGGGCAACCGCTGCGTAATTGTTCATGGCCGCAGCATGAATCGGCTTCTGGCCTTGATCATCCGTCGCGTCTATACTTGCCCCGAGTTCGAGTAGAAGCTTGCACACTTCCAATTGGCCAGCGCCAGCTGCCAAATGAAGAGGTGTCTGCTTTCTCAGCGTAAGAACGTCTATCGCAGCCCCGTGGTCCTGCACGAGAAACTTGACGAGATGCGAGTAGCCGTTCATCGCTGCCAAATGCAATGCCGTTCTACCGACTCTGGATTTCGAGTTAATAAACGCTTTGTTTGCCAATAACGCGTCGCAGACTTGTAAATAGCCGTGCTCGGCAGCCAGATGGAGAGCGGATCTACCTTCCAGATCGAACACGTCTACTCTCGCGTGATTCGCCAGCAGCGTGGTCACCAGCTCCATGTGGCCACGATGGGCAGCGATCAGCAACGGTGTCCATCCGACGGCGCTCTGACGATTTAGGGCTTTCTGTACTTCCGTAGCTGACATACCGTATATCATTTCCGACAGAACTTCGTTGTTCCCAGCTAGCGCGCAATGATGGAACGCGGATTCTTGAGCCTGTTTCGTCTGGAGCGAAACATCTGCTCCACCCTCCAGAAGTGCTCGAATGACAGCACGGTCGTCGCCGGGTGTTCCAACTTCCGCCGGTTCGATCTGCGCGGCGTAATGCAGCGCACTCGCCCCTTCGTTTGTCAAACTGTTGACGTAGGCGGTCGCTGTTTCTGCACCTTTCCTTCCCTTCACGAACTCGATCAAGTGTCGCACCACGTCGGCCTTGCATCCCCTACAGGCCAAGTGCAGCGGCGTTTCTCCGTTCTGTCGATCAGCGTGTCATCGTGGAACAGGGGAAAACGAAAGGAACGGATAGAGAGAAATTATACCTTGGATTTGTACATGGGATCCCCGCCATCCTCCAGAAGAAGCTTTAACGTCGCCAAGTTGCCATGGCTCGCCGCTACGTGCACAGGTGTTTGACCATCGTCGGTGGTTAAATTCGGTCCTGCGCCAGATTTCAGTAACATCAGCGCACATCTGTCACCGTCGGGAACTCTGGCTGCTATATGGAGAGGTGTTTCCCGAAGCTTTCCACCTCGTACGTGAACTTCAGCCCCGTATCCCAACAGAGTCTCTACTACCGCAGGTTTTGCATTCTCCACGGCTATATGCAGTGCCGTATAATTGTCGTTCGTGGTCGCGTCCACCTGGGCAGCGAGAAATATTCAGTCAATTCACTTGGACGAATTTTCTCTCCGGATTAATCACGGAACAAAATTCGACTTCAGATTCTCTGTTCTAATACCTTTTCACCTCGTTGCAAAAGAGTGCTTATGATGCCGACATGGCCGTACTTGGCCGCCGTGTGAATCGACCGGGCACCACGTTTATTCGGCATGTGCAAGTAGACGCCCTTCTTGAACAGCATCGTCGCGCATTCCGAGTGGCCATTCAACGACGCTATATGCATCAGCGTCGACCCGTCCTTCGTCCTCTCGAATATACTAGCTTTAAATTTGTCGGCCAGCAACTCAATAATGGAAGCGTGTCCGTTCTCTGCTGCCAGATGCATCGGGGTACGATCCTGATGATCGGTGATGGAGGCCGATGCTCTGACACCGTAAAAATACTTGACGAGGGTTTCGTCGCCCTCCGCGCTCGCTATGTGCAGCGCAGTTTGTCCATCGCCCTGAAAGGATATTCGCATTCAAAGATATTTAAGGACCCTTTTCTCGAAGGTACGTAACGTCTCTCTCTCTCTCAGTTCCGAGATCCGAAAATTCTCGCGTACGTTCTGCATATCCACAGCCGCCCCGTAGTCCACCAATATTCGCACCATGTCGATGTCCCTTCTTCGGGCCGCCAGATGAAGAGCCGAGTCACCTATGGTGGTAGTGGCACGGAGTTGATCCGGTGCCTGTTGAGACAACAACTCCCTGCACATCGATTGATTCCCAGCTTCCACAGCCAGCAGCAAAGGTACCTTCCCTTTCTGAAAAATTGTCACGATGCAACCATGCTCTTCTCGAAACAGTTCTCTATAGACTACGGTGCAGTCTCGCTTCGGTGTCGGGAAACATTAGACGACTGGTCGGATCGATTTTTGCGAGGGGCAAAGGAAAACGAATTCGCCTTACGATTTCCATAAATAGCCACATTCGTAAATGTTGAAATCGCATAATCTAGCTCGTTTGCGAGACAAGGAAAGGAGGCTGGGTTAATACGCGTGCGAGAAAGAAGAGGGAATAGATGTAAATGTGCAGAAGGAAATGGTGAAAGAAGAAGAAGAAGAAAGAAGAAAGAGACGAAGAAGAAGCGAACTAGAAGAGAATTATGACAGTTGTTCGGTACCAGGCCGCGATAGTCCTGAGCGATCATTCGCGTCACGCGACGAACGTGGACGAGGATCGAGAGTGATACGCGATAGAAATCACACAAAAAACTGTTAATTCGATCAGTGAATGCCTGACGAGCAAATACAAGAAATTTAAATCGTAAAAAGAAAAAAAAACAAAGAGAAGAAGAATATCAAATTCTGGCGATTTCTTTGACATGTATTACTTACCCCATCGACTTTCAACCTAATGTCCCGACCGGCGGCAGCCAGCAACGCTCGTAAAATAGAAGTCGCTGTACCTGTTTGTCTGGATGCGACCAAATGTACAGCAGTTTGTTGCCTGGACTGTACTCGAAATGGTAAAAGGAACATCATCACGTACTTGAAATAGTTAATGAGTTAAAAATACGGGAAAAGAAAGGTTCATACTCCGCCTGTGGCATAAGGGTCGACACCCCGTTTTGACAGAAGCAATTTAACGACATCCTCCCTGGAGTACATAGCCGCGATGTGGAGAGCATTGTAATTGTCCTGCGAAAAACGGAGACGAATTTCGTCAACGCAATGGACTTTTCAGCGAGTAATCGACGCGGCGATTTCATCTTCCTATCGTAGTTGCTTCCGCTTGATCGAGCCGAGTAGCCCCGGTTGTTAGATAATAAATCGCAAGAGCGGGATTCGCTAGGTCAAGTGGCTAGTATGGAAACGGGGTTGTAAATCGCGTTTTGCCGCGCCCAGAATAAAATGAATGGCTTATCGTCGGACAATTTGAAAATGACGTCGAACCGTTACGTTGGGTGGGGCTGAAATCCCTCGATTCCTGCGATTAGCTATTTGTCCGAATTAATGAAGGGGCGCGACCAAGCTTTTTTTCGCGAAACTCCTGGCGATTCCGGAGTTTGCGTAATCGCGGAAATACCCACGGAAAATGGCTGACTTGGGAATTTTTTAATTCGCTGGGGGTTTTCTAGAATTGGTCAGGCACACGTACAACCACGTAAGCATGATTACCGCGAAGAAACGCGTCGATAAAATCTGGAAGTCGCCTAATCAGTTCCTAGAATCGAGCTACTTTTTCGCCCTAGTGACTCGTCGGCCTACTTGCTTGCTTACTTTCTAACCTCGGTAAACCCCTTGGCCTTGGCCCTCCTTCACGCGATCTTACCCTCCTTTGTTCGACTTAACAGGGATTACAAGGAGATCGTTAACTATACGTGTTCCATGGTTTGCACTCAAATATTACGTGTCGCAACAACGCAACGCCGCCCGAGAATTTATTCGAAAGCCAATATTGCCACTCGAACGATATAGCGTCGTTCTTAATAGGAAAATGCCTATCACCTCTTTCCCAAAAATCATGAGAAACTGTGAAATTCATCGAATCTATCGATTTATACGTTTTACTCATTAAACTGCGACAACTTAAATACTTCGAATTTCTTGGAATACTTACGTTATTCCTGGCGCCCACATCCGCTCCCAGCTCGATCATTCGCTCGAGCAATCCTGTGCGATTGTCCTTCACTGCGTACATCAATGGTGTCATGCCCGTCGCCTGGAAATCGAAAACGTTCATCGTATAGTGTTCGAGACATAGACAATGGATTGCTTTCTTAGCGAGAATCTTTTTCTTCGACTAACCGGGTCCATGATACTGGCAAGAGGAGCGACGGGACCATCCTCTCCAACATTTTGCATCGCCTTCTCCAGAGATTTGAGCAGCTGGTCCACCGGTGCCCATTCTCCGCGCGCGGCAAGCCCGAGGAGCTTTTGTGCTGCTTCCCTGCTGGTCGCCCCAGCAGATCCAGGCTTACTTCCAGGTTGCGTTCCATCTGCGCTCGTTCCTCCGCCGGTGCTTCCCACCGACGCCGATCCTCCGGCATCATCTTTGTTTACGGGGCTTTCCTCCTTGCTGGAGGGATTCTTCTTTTCGTCCTTCCCGCCCGATGTCTTCTTACTGTTACTGCTCATGGTACTCCGTACGCTCTTTCATCGTACAGCCCCGACATGTTTTACAGTCGAACAACGACTTCGTTTGCCACTTGAAAATTTACGTCTTCTGATTAATATGAAATGATTACGCTATTTTTTCTCGCGATATTTCTCGGGAATGAAAATGAGAAAATAAACTGACGATGGAATCGAAGGTCGAGCGACTCGATGCGTGCTAATCGTACACCCTAACGATTCTGAAGACGTTACGTAGCTTGCGAAGGGTTGCCTTCCCTCGACTCTCTCGCTGCTCGAGCAGGATCGACCAATCACTGTCACGGCAGTGTGCGAATCCACGGGGTAACACTAGCAACCAACAACTCGATTCAACCTTGCCTAACCGACTAGCCTTCGTCTCGTTGAACGTTAAGAAAATGCGGTGGTGAACTCGGTGGTGGTAGCAGTGGCGGTAGTGGTGGTTCGGTGGAGCCGAGAAATCTACCACGATGGTGGGGAGCAGAAGGTGGTACGGTGGTGGCATGGTCGACGTCGACACGCGACTTCCGGCGCGGGCCAGCAAGCACGCCATCCGCCTATCTAGAGTCCCTCGGTCTCAGACTTTAACTGCTGCTACTTTCCTTACTCCAACCGATTTACCTACATATCTCTTCTTTTTTCGCCTAGCTATTATACATTTTCTCCCTTGCTTTTGCATCGCGACATTCCAACGGAGAAGCTTTATCGATGATTCATGTCTTCGTTATGTCTTTAATTGTTACTTTTCAAAGATAAGTTATTTTTAAAGAGATATGTCACTTTATCGCAAAGTTGAATAACTGAATAACTGCATTTGATAATCAAGTCAAGTATTCTTTATGTACATACGACGCATTAGTTATTCGTATTGCACAAGACAATCTTGTTTTCGTACAAGAAAAAAAAAAAACAGGAACGACGACAATGTATCAAAGGTCAAGTGAGCGTGGAGAGAGAAAACAGCAAATATTATAGTTTAGTTACGTTGTTAGCGGTTAGTAACGTCAATGCTGTTAGAGTCGAAGCACTAATATACGTAATAATATATATATCAATATAATATATATTATATAATAATAATAAATATAATAATAATAATAAATTATATATATATATATAATATATATAACTAATAAACACTGATATAGTTTGGTATTGGCTTAACGATCGTTAGAGGTTGAAGAAATGGTTCGTTTTTCAATAACCACGAGTTCGTCTCTGTTTCGAATCACAAATTTCTATGTACGTCAGAGAAATATTTGCGGTGCAGAGAATCCATTACTTGGTGAGTAACGAGATATTTATAGAAAGAGCGTATAACTCTAACGAGAAACAAGTTATCTAAGCGTGTTTTTGTGTAATGTGTCTTCAAGCTTGGAAATTACGTAACGTTTCGGATCAACGATCTCGATTGTTTCACGAAGGAACGGCTGCGCACATGGTGCAGCATGGAAATGTGCCTTTGACCGACGAGCCCATTGGAAAGTTAGTGGAGATAGCAGCAGAAAAGTGGCCTGATCGAGAATGCGTGATATCGCTACATCAAAACGTACGGCTGACATTTTCGGACGTCGTTCGACGTGCTGATCGTTTAGCTGCCGGTTTAATGAAACTGGGTATGAAACGCGGCGATCGTCTTGGAATCTGGGGTCCTAACGACGTTGAATGGTTAATTACCTTCATATGCGCTAGCAGAGGGGATTTCATTCTTGTCGCGATCAATCCTAACTTCCAACTGGATGAGCTCAACTATTGCATACAAAAGGTCGGCGTAAAGGCTGTGATATCACCTGACAATTTTAAAACACAAGATTATTCACGCATGCTACTACAAGTCCGGCAAACGTGCTCCACTTTGGAGCACATAATTATCTATTCGAAGGATCACGTGACGTAAGGAAACGTCCAGCATGATTGTTTACAATTTCTAAATCCTACATATACGAAACGAATCGTCCCCTGGAACGAACCGATGTGACTCTATCTCCCGCGAATGATATATCCGAGTTTCCTTGGAATTTTGTCTAATTTAAGCGAGGGGAGGGACAACGCGCGATAACTCTTGGTATCCGGCACCGGCCGGTCGATAAAGGGACAGGTCGGACGCGATCAAGTACGTAAATCCTTTGTCCTTAGGAAACGCGGTCGTATCGAGCCTCTACGCGAGGTAAATTCGTCGCGGTCGGTCATTCCAAGTGATAAGTTAGATCGGACGAGGTCGCCCGCGAATGCTGTTTTAATGTATGCTCGTTCTCTGGTTCTCGCGCGATTTGTTGACTAATCATGAATATCGCGTACGATATGCGGCAACGCACAGTTTCCACTCGACTTGGTTAGTTAGAATAATCGCTGGATCACGACGCGTGGGTTTACTATCGCGACCGTACAAATGATTCGTATGCACTACGTGATATACACGGTCATTCCTTTCGTTTTCGTTTCGTCGATTCGAAGCGAATCTCACGAATGAGATCGAATCGCAAATCGATAGTAATTCGAACGAAAGGGCGGAAACGGGTTAGCCGAAACGCTTGGTAATTTCCTAAAAGCGCGACGTCGAGTCCTGTAATTTCACGCCACAATCAGATAGGCTATACCGATTGACAAACCGATTAATAGTTTAACACCACCCTTGCCCGCTCGATCTATTTTCACTCGTGTCTCGTACCTAACTTTTCAAAGTTTTGCCTGATCATCGGTTCAATTTGATTAATAATCTTCTGCGAAAGGGAATCACTGACATGCAATTAGGTTAATGGTCAGCCGCTACCCTGCGTTACGTACACTTCGATTTCGTTTCTACTATGCATTGCCATTTTTTTTTCTCGCGATCGACCAACGGGTTTTTAATTGTTTGCAGTGGGACTCGTCGTTTCAACGATGTGGAGCAGCTCGCATCCAGGATCGAGGTTGAGCGAATCGCGGCAGAACAGGATCAAATATCTTGTTATAATGGTAGTAACATACAATTCACTTCGGGAACCACTGGCAAACCAAAAGCCACTCTGCTGTCACATAGCTGTTTGGTGAACAATTCGAAACAGGTAGTATCGGTTACCAGATTATTTCAACAACGCTCGATTGAATACAATGTCACATCATTTTTTCGGAATTTCAATTGTTTAGGCTGCCATAAGAGCAGAGTTCAACGTCGGACAAAAAGTTTGCCTAAACGTTCCGTTTTTTCACGCGTTTGGCATTCTTAAAGGATTATTGTGCATGTTTCACGCTGGTCTCACGCTTGTGTTACCAAGCCCTTCATTTAATCCTGTAAAATCGTTAAATGCAATAATACGAGAGAAGTGCAATGTCGTTTACGGTACTCCGACGATGTGGGTAAGTAGTGCGATAAACAAATAAAATTCTCGTTTGTTCGTGTATTATTACCCGACATTGTCGTTATTCGCGACAGATTAATTTATTGGATGTTCATCAACAACTTCAACCGCCGCCAATAACTTTAGCGTGCGGTGTCACCGGTGGTTCCCCTGCGTCGCCGCAACTTTTCAACACAATAAGAGAATGCTTCAACTTTGACAATATCAAGGTAACGAACAGACTCGTGGCATCGATTCGAGCGCGAAATTTATAATAGAACCTCGGACCATGTTATTTTAATTAAACAGACTCGTTCTTCGAAGGAACGTGTGCAAGCGCGCCTCGATGTTCAAGGTAATTGTATTTATGACTACAAATTGTACAATATGAAAGTAAAGTATACAATGCATATGCACGTATATGTAATAACTGTAAAGTTAGATTATCGGTTAATGGATATGATTTTCAAAATTCGTAGAAAAAAACTTGACGAAGGTCGTCGACACGACGACAGGATCGTACTTAATTCGGCTCGACATAACGCGTCGTGTTCCCCGTGTTATCTATGCACATATCTTGCACAGGCAACTCCTCGGTTCGTATGCATGAATACGATTCCACGAGGAGAAATATCGTTTCTTCGCTTCGATCAATAACGTTCTCTTTCGCGAAATCGGGTTCCGAGGTTCTTCGTACGTCGTGAATCGTTACCATTCACCGTGTTTCCCTGTACGAACTTACGAATTACCGATTCCCGATGTTTGACAGACGATATACGGGCTCACAGAGACGACGGGGATCATCTTTGAATCATTGGCCAACGAAAGCGCCGAATTAACGAATAATACAGTTGGTCATTTAGCCAATCACGTTGAAGCTATGGTAAATAAAAAGTCGTACGAAATCTGGTATTTATTATTCACGAAATAGATATTTTCTTTTCCTTTGAAAATTCTTTCTCCTTCGAAAAGGTTGTCGATGAGAACGGGAACGTTGTGCCATTCGGTACTCCCGGAGAACTCTGGATTCGAGGGTACTGCAATATGATGAAGTACTGGCACGACGAAGATGCGACGAAGAAGACCATTACCAAAGATGGATGGTTGAAGACCGGCGATCAATTTGTCTTAAGATCGGATGGTTATGGACAAATAATTGGAAGGCTGAAAGACATGTTGATTCGGGGAGGTGAAAATATTTTTCCAAAGGTAAATCTAGGCGCCTAGATTCGTTGCTATATTCAACGCTTTTTATTTAATGAATCACGTTGCAGGAGATCGAGGATGTATTAATGACACACCCTCTAGTGACTGAGGCATATGTTATAGGCGCCTACGACGAAGTTTACGGGGAGGAAGTGTGCGCATGCGTGCGTCTTCGAGAAGGCGCGAGTATGAAAAAAGAGGAGTTGAGAGAGTACTGCAAGAGTCGTATAGCTCGTTTCAAAGTGCCTCGTTACGTAGAGTTCGTAACGGAATATCCGAAAACAGCGAGCGGGAAGATACAAAAATATAAATTGAAGCAAGAAATGGAACGAAATGGAAGAATTCCCACCAAATCAAACTAGAATATTACCACGGTGATTGGGAGAAACGCAAAGTAATATGTAATTTACAATTGTCTCCTTGAATTGACTTTTAATAAATATTTAATAAAAGATAATATTTTGCGTTAACGATATTTTTATCTTTGAAGAAGATAAGCAAGTAAACGTGGTAAACGCTGATGTAATGTAGAGATCGCCACATGTCCGTTTGCTGAGTTATTGTCGACGAAGTCGGCAAAGTAGAGAACTATTCCAAACGCGACTTGTACAATACTTACCATCAATTCAGTGAAGCATGTTAACATTTTGTTCAACTAGAGTTTGAATTGTAATATCCTTTCGTAATTTCAGGATAGACGAACAAGAATAAAAATGGAATTTTGATTTCAAAAATTAACTTTATTCCAACAAGTGTACTTGTGGATGGGACAACGTTGATATTCGGGAACTCTTGTTCGGATTCACATTTTCCACGACAGCGCGTGTCAGGGTTGTTTTTACGCTCGTGCAAAGCCCTGGTGCTTGCCAACTGTCACGACACGTCGCGGTGAAAAACAGCGATCGGTGATCGATGACATCGGCACTGTACCAGGAAGCAAAGGATAATGACGCGTGGCGTCGAAAAAAGGAAGGAAGCCATGGAACGTGGAGATAGGAAGCAGAAAACCAGCAAAGAAGAACCCAGGATCGAGTAGGAAGAGGAATTGAGAAGGAGAATGAGATAAGGAGAGGAGAAGAAAGAAGCCATCGAAATCCATGGATTCAAGAGGGGCACGTGTTTCAGGTGGCGTCTAATTGAGGATGGATGCCTCGGGCAACGAGTCTCGCTTCTCCGAGACTGGAGACTTGGAAGAGGCGTGCATTACTGCGGCAGATGGTGGTCGTGATTGCAGCTGCTCCGCAACGAACACCTGCCGTTTTCTCCGGCGTCTATCGAGATGGACGAAATCACTGTCCAGCCTCCTTCTACCCTTCTTTTTCTTCAACTCCAACTTGTCTTCCTCTATTTTCCTCTTTTTTTCTTCTCTCTTTCTCTTCTATTACCATCGAGCAGACGGCTGCATTCTGTCTGAAAAGGAAACAGATGGAAATAGATATTAGACATCGATCGTTGTTTGCTAGAATTTCTCGCGACGATACAAACGTCGTTTCCTCTTCCTCGGTTGGTAGCGTTTTATCGAGCCAGAGGGAAAGTGATTTTTGTCACGTAGAACTGCTAAGGAGAAGTGTTTTTTAAATATCACTATCGCGAACGGAATGGCAAGAAACCGGTCGGAGATGGGTTGTAGTTGGAGCTAGTCTGAGGAGTAGGAATTAATTCTGGCGGATGGCCAGAATGTACGGGCATAGGAAGTGAAACGCGAGACCGAAAGGACAGAGGCAAAGGGATGATACTGGCATCGAAGTAAATTCGGCCGAGACAGATTCACGCGGAAAATTGTGCGCGAAAATTGGTGCACCGTGTGCCGGCTTGACAGCCGGAATAGACGAGCGTGACCACGATTTCTCCTGTCGGGGAAAGGAGTTAACGAGCTGTCAAGTGTCACCCGAATCGAGTCCGTTCCGAGTCACCGATAAACGTCGATGCAGCATCGTCGTGGTGGTGGTTCTTCTCCTTTGGCAGATGGTCCGCCTTCCGCTCTACCGTTCGGACTGTATAACCCGTGAGACGAGACAGGTCGAAATTTCTTTCGAACCGGAGGATATAATCGATTCGCCTTTCGTTGTGGCTCGATTTCCGTCAGTAGTTGGCGACGCATAGCGAACAATAAGAGAGCGGTGACGGGATAAGAAAATGCAGGGAGGAGAGACAAAGATGGAGCGACGGGAGGGGGGATAAAGGATAGGTAGCGCGATCGGATGGAGAGGAAAAAGAATGGAAAAAATTCCAGAGTAGTAGGCGGAGAATGGCGGTAAATTAAATACGGCAGCAGCCCGGAGGGGGTTCGTTTAATCGCTTAATCGAGACTCCAGAAATGCTCGCAGTGAACGGAGGCTCGCGCGCTTTTCGTTTCGTCTCGATGAAAGCACTCGAAAGGGTCGGCAATTACTTAAAAACGAAGTTGTGCACCATCATCGCCGCCGTTTTCTTTCTTCCTCATCGGGCCGCGTCTTCCACGATTCCACCTCCTTTTATCTTGTCCACTTCTACGGTTGCTTTTACGTGGTTTTTCACCAAGCTATATCCGTCCGGAGAGTCTGCCTGGAAAAAGGTGGTCGCGACGCGGTAGCCAACCGTATGGACCGTCCTCTATTCGGATAACGACAGCAATATCCAAATAGTAAAACGGATGGCAGCCGACTCGAGGGCACGGCAAACACTCGAATAGTGGCTGGATCGATGAAAGGTACGCGAATCGCGGCAACCAGCGTAATAAAAGAGTCCGACCGCGTAAACGTAATCCACCTCCTTCCCCTCGAGCCGCCGCAGCCGCCGCCGACTCGCTACTAACTACTAAAACCAGTCTCGTCCGTTTCCCTGAATTCTTTGCGTTTCGAACAGCGTATCTGTTCAAATTTTCAGACTGCTGTGGCGATGACGTGGCTACAAAACGAAAATTGATGAGGGTTTTTTTCTTTTTTTCGCGTGCGACGTACCTCGCGACCTGACGTCTCGAAAGATGTCGCGCCAAGTTGAAGAAAGCGCTTCCCTTCTTGGGTGAATGAGCTGAGAGATGCTCACGGCCCTCGTCGTCGTCGTCGTCGTCGTCGTTGTTCATCCTTTCAGGACATTCTCGGCTTCCGGTTGGAGAACGAGAGAATGGACCGGAGTGTCAGCGAGAACGGAGAAAGCTATGAGTAATAAGGAGGTCCCCTGCGAGACGGAAGAATATTTCGTCCCGGTTGCGACACGTATACCATGGTAGACGCGTAGACACGTAGCGTTCGTTGAAATCGAGGTTACGCGGCTTCGAGCAAGTCGCCGATCGATATTCTTATTCCAGCGACGATCGCGATGTTTGAACGCTACTCGACCACGTCTACCCATTTCGACTGCTCCTCCGGAGATCGATCGCACAGACTGAGGTAGAACGAAGGGAAATTCGCGCGAACACGGCGAATTACGCGTTCGAGAAATAGGCAACAATGAATCCTTAGCCGAGGCGTAAGAGAGCACGTTTTTGCGAAATGATCGTCGAAAAGAGAACGAGGAGACGACCATGGAAAAGAGAATGAACGAAGGATAGGCGACCAGATGGAATCGCTGCTGCGCAGCGAATCTCGGTTCCGCGTCTTTTTACCGAGCAAAAAATCCTGGAAGAAGCTTAATGGAGCGTCTCTCGAGCAACGGAATGATCCGTAGAGGAGAAGAGCTCGCGAGTTTTTCTCGCCTTCCGAATCGTAAGGCTGCGCGCTGCTACGGAAATCCCGCGAGAGGGGTCCAAGATTATCGCGTTCCCATAAAACGAACGACAATTCCCTCGACGGGGAGAGAAAGAAACGCACCGGAAATGGAGACAAAAGGAAAACGCTCGACTCGTCCCGACCTGACCGAGGGAAACGTTGTCCTCGAGGAATTCGTCGAATCGGAGAGAGACGCGCGCGCGATGACGAATCCTTACTTCCGCTTGTCCGCCTACGTTGAAGAGAAACAAGTTTACGAAGCGCGACGAAAGCACGCGGCGCTCAGCCAATTTTACGCGTCCGTTATCGCGAGGGAAATATCAATGAAAATATATTGATCACGCGAAAGCGTCTTACGGATAGACAACGAGAGAATAAGAGAGAGAGAGAGAGAGAGAGAGAGAGAGAGAGAGAGAGAGAGAGAGAGAGAAACAGAGAGGGACA